>NC_135035.1:3333333-3636363 GCF_051020975.1 Osmia lignaria lignaria
CATTAGTACTATATCCACATCATATATAATGTAATATACCGATTCCTTCCCACAGATCAACGTAGATTTAATAACACCATCATTCATGCTATAGCTAAATTGGATATAATGTAATATACTGATCCCTTCCCACAGATCAAGGTATCTACACTTAATAACAATATCATTATTACTATATCTACACTAGATATAATGCTATATACGGATTCCTTCCCACAGATCAATGTACATTTAATAACAACATCATTCATACTATATCTGCATTGGATATAATGTAATATACTGATCCCTTCCCACAGGTCAATGTACATACAATAGCAAAATCGTTATTGCTATATCTACATTAGGTATAATGTAATGTATTTACTTCATCCTACAAATCATTGTACATTTAATAACATCATTCATGCTATAGCTAAATTGGATATAATGTAATATACTGATCCCTGCCCACAGATCAATGTACCTACATTTAATAACAATATCATTAGTACTATATCTACATTAGATATAATGTAATATACTGATCCCTGCCCACAGTTCAATGTAACTATATTCAATAACAATATCATTAGTACTATATCCACATAATATATAATGTAATGTACTGATTCCCTCCCACAGATCAAGGTACCTACATTTAATAACAATATCCTTAGTACTATATCCACATTACACATAATGTAATATACTGATTCCTTCCCACAGAACAATGTACATTTAATAACACCATCATTCATACTATATCTCCACGAGGTATAATGTAATATAGTGATTACGTCCCACAGATCAATGTACCTACATTTAATAACAATATCCTTAGTACTATATCCACATTACACATAATGCAATATACTGATTCATTCCCACAGATCAATATACCTTTAATAACCATATCATTAGTACTATATCTACATTCGATATATTGTAATATAGTGATTCATTCCCACAGATCAATGTGCCTTTAATAACAATATCATTAGCACTACATCTACATTCGATATAATGTAATATAGTGATCCATTCCCACAGACCAATGCACCTTTAATAACAATATCATTAGCACTATATCTACATTCGATATAACGTAATATGCAGATTCATTCCCACAGATATGTATATATAATAACCATATCATTAGTACCATACCTACATTCGATATAATGTAATATACCGATGGATTCCCACAGATCAATGTACATTTAATAACCATATCATTAGTACCATATCTACATTAGATATGTAATGTACATTTAATAACAATATCATTATTACTATATCTACATTAGGTATAATGTCATATACTGATCCCTGCCCACAGATCAATGTACCTACATTTAATAACAATATCATTAGTACTACGTCCACATTACATATAATGTAGTATACTGATTCCTTCTCACAGATCAGTGTAGATTTAATAACAACATCCTTCATACTATATCAACACTAGGTATAATGTAATATAGTGATTCCTCCCCACAGATCAATGTACATTTTATAACAACATCATTCATACTATATCTACATTGGATATAATGTAATATACTGATCCCTTCCCATACGTCAATGTACATATAATAGTAAAATCGTTATTACTATATCTACATTAGGTATAATGTAATATACTGATCCCTGCTCACAGATCAATGTACCTATATTTAATAACAATATCCTTAGTACTATATCCACATTACACATAATGTAATATACTGATTCCTTCCCACAGATCAACGTACATTTAATATCGATATCATTATTACTATATCTACATTAGATAAAATGTAATATACTGATCCCTTCCCACAGACCAAGGTGCCTACATTTAGTAACAATATCATTATTACTATATCTACATTAGATATAATGTAATATCCTGATCCCTGCCCACCGGTCAATGTACATTTAATAACAACATCGTTCATACTATATCCACATTAGGTATAATGTAATATAGTGATTACGTCCCACAGATCAATGTACCTACATTTAATAACAATATCCTTAGTACTATATCCACATTACACATAATGTAATATACTGATTCCTTCCCACAGATCAATGTACATTTAACAACAACGTCATTCATACTATACCTACAATGGATATAATGTAATATACTGATCCCTTCCCACAGATCAATGTACCTACATTTAATAACAATATCCTTAGTACTATATCCACATTACACATAATGTAATATACTGATTCCTTCCCACAGAACAATGTACATTTAATAACACCATCATTCATACTATATCTACACGAGGTATAATGTAATATAGTGATTACATCCCACAGATCAATGTACATATAACAACAACATCATTCATACTATATCTAGGTTGGATATAATGTAATATACTGATCCCTTCCCACAGGTCAATGTACATATAATAGCATTATCGTTATTACTATATCTACATTAGGTATAATGTAATGTATCAACTACATCCTACAGATCATTGTACATTTAATAACATCATTCATGCTATAGCTAAATTGGATATAATGTAATATACTGATACTTTCCCACAGATCAAGGTAGCTACATTTAATAACAATATCATTATTACTATATCTACACTAGATATAATGCTATGTACGGATTCCTTCCCACAGATCAATGTACATTTAATAACAACATCATTCATACTATATCTGCATTGGATATAATGTAATATACTGATCCCTTCCCACAGGTCAATGCACATACAATAGCAAAATCGTTATTGCTATATCTACATTAGGTATAATGTAATGTATTTACTTCATCCTACAAATCATTGTACATTTAATAACATCATTCATGCTATAGCTAAATTGGATATAATGTAATATACTCACCCCTTCCCACAGATCAAGGTACCTACATTTAATAACAATATCATTATTACTACATCTACATTAGATATAAAGTAATATACTGATCCCTGCCCACAGTTCAATGTACCTATATTTAATAATAATATCATTAGTACTATATCCATATCATATATAATGTAATATACTGATCCCTGCTCACAGATCAATGTACATATATTTAATAACAATATCCTTAGTACTATATCCACATTACACATAATGTAATATACTGATTCCTTCCCACAGATCAACGTACATTTAATATCGATATCATTATTACTATATCTACATTAGATAAAATGTAATATACTGATCCCTTCCCACAGACCAAGGTGCCTACATTTAGTAACAATATCATTATTACTATATCTACATTAGATATAATGTAATATCCTGATCCCTGCCCACCGGTCAATGTACATTTAATAACAACATCGTTCATACTATATCCACATTAGGTATAATGTAATATAGTGATTACGTCCCACAGATCAATGTACCTACATTTAATAACAATATCCTTAGTACTATATCCACATTACACATAATGTAATATACTGATTCCTTCCCACAGATCAATGTACATTTAACAACAACGTCATTCATACTATACCTACAATGGATATAATGTAATATACTGATCCCTTCCCACAGATCAATGTACCTACATTTAATAACAATATACTTAGTACTATATCCACATTACACATAATGTAATATACTGATTCCTTCCCACAGAACAATGTACATTTAATAACACCATCATTCATACTATATCTACACGAGGTATAATGTAATATAGTGATTACATCCCACAGATCAATGTACATATAACAACAACATCATTCATACTATATCTAGGTTGGATATAATGTAATATACTGATCCCTTCCCACAGGTCAATGTACATATAATAGCATTATCGTTATTACTATATCTACATTAGGTATAATGTAATGTATCAACTACATCCTACAGATCATTGTACATTTAATAACATCATTCATGCTATAGCTAAATTGGATATAATGTAATATACTGATCCTTTCCCACAGATCAAGGTAGCTACATTTAATAACAATATCATTATTACTATATCTACACTAGATATAATGCTATGTACGGATTCCTTCCCACAGATCAATGTACATTTAATAACAACATCATTCATACTATATCTGCATTGGATATAATGTAATATACTGATCCCTTCCCACAGGTCAATGCACATACAATAGCAAAATCGTTATTGCTATATCTACATTAGGTATAATGTAATGTATTTACTTCATCCTACAAATCATTGTGCATTTAATAACATCATTCATGCTATAGCTAAATTGGATATAATGTAATATACTCACCCCTTCCCACAGATCAAGGTACCTACATTTAATAACAATATCATTATTACTACATCTACATTAGATATAAAGTAATATACTGATCCCTGCCCACAGTTCAATGTACCTATATTTAATAATAATATCATTAGTACTATATCCATATCATATATAATGTAATATACTGATCCCTGCCCACAGATCAATGTACCTACATTTAATAACAATATCATTAGTACCATATCCACATTAGATATAATGTAATATACTGATCCCTGCCCACAGTTCAATGTAACTATATTCAATAACAATATCATTAGTACTATATCCACATCATATATAATGTAATATACTGATTCCTTCCCACAGATCAATGTACATATAATAGCAATATCGTTATTACTATATCAACATCAGATATGTAATATACATTTAAAAACAAATCATTATTACTATATCAACGTCGGTTATAACGAAATGTACTGATTCCTTCCCAAGGATCAATGTACATATAATCGCAATATCATTATTAGTTACTATATCTACATCGGTTGTAACGCAATATACTGATTCCTTCCCACAGATCAATGTACATTTAATAGCAATATCATTAGTACTATATCTACATTAGATGTAATGTAATATACTGATCCCTTCGCACAGATCAAGGTACCTACATTTAATAACAATATCATTATTACTACATCTACAGTAGATATAATGTAATATACTGATCCCTGCCCACAGATCAATGTACCTACATTTAATAACAATATCATTAGTACTACGTCCACATTACATATAATGTAGTATACTGATTCCTTCTCACAGATGAGTGTAGATTGGATAACAACATCCTTGATACTATATCAACACTAGGTATAATGTAATATACTGATCCCTTCCCACAGACCAAGGTGCCTACATTTAGTAACAATATCATTATTACTATATCTACATTAGATATAATGTAATATACTGATCCCTGCCCACCGGTCAATGTACATTTAATAACAACATCGTTCATACTATATCCACATTAGGTATAATGTAATATAGTGATTACGTCCCGCAGATCAATGTAACTACATTTAATAACAATATCCTTAGTACTATATCCACATTACACATAATGTAATATACTGATTCCTTCCCACAGATCAATGTACATTTAACAACAACATCATTCATACTATATCTACAATGGATATAATGTAATATACTGATCCCTTCCCACAGATCAATGTACCTACATTTAATAACAATATCCTTAGTACTATATCCACATTACACATAATGTAATATACTGATTCCTTCCCACAGAACAATGTACATTTAATAACACCATCATTCATACTATATCTACGTTGGATATAATGTAATATACTGATCCCTTCCCACAGGTCAATGTACATATAATAGCATTATCGTTATTTCTATATCTACATTAGGTATAATGTAATGTATCAACTACATCCTACAGATCATTGTACATTTAATAACATCATTCATGCTATAGCTAAATTGGATATAATGTAATATACTCATCCTTTCCCACAGATCAAGGTAGCTACATTTAATAACATTATCATTAATACTATATCTACATGAGATATAATGTTACATACTAATCCCTGCCCACAGTTCAATGTACCTATACTTAATAACAATATCATTAGTACTATATCCACATCATATATAATGTAATATACCGATTCCTTCCCACAGATCAACGTAGATTTAATAACACCATCATTCATGCTATAGCTAAATTGGATATAATGTAATATACTGATCCCTTCCCACAGATCAAGGTATCTACACTTAATAACAATATCATTATTACTATATCCACACTACATATAATGCTATATACGGATTCCTTCCCACAGATCAATGTACATTTAATAACAACATCATTCATACTATATCTGCATTGGATATAATGTAATATACTGATTCCTTCCCACAGATCAATGTACATATAATAGCAATATCGTTATTACTATATCAACATCAGATATGTAATATACATTTAAAAACAAATCATTATTACTATATCAACGTCGGTTATAACGAAATGTACTGATTCCTTCCCAAGGATCAATGTACATATAATCGAAATATCATTATTAGTTACTACATCTACATCGGTTGTAACGCAATATACTGATACCTTCGCACAGATCAAGGTACCTACATTTAATAACAATATCATTAGTACTACGTCCACATTACATATAATGTAGTATACTGATTCCTTCTCACAGATCAGTGTAGATTGGATAACAACATCCTTCATACTATATCAACACTAGGTATAATGTAATATACTGATCCCTTCCCACAGACCAAGGTGCCTACAATTTAGTAACAATATCATTATTACTATATCTACATTAGATATAATGTAATATACTGATCCCTGCCCACCGGTCAATGTACATTTAATAACAACATCGTTCATAATATATCCACATTAGGTATAATGTAATATAGTGATTACGTCCCACAGATCAATGTAACTACATTTAATAACAATATCCTTAGTACTATATCCACATTACACATAATGTAATATACTGATTCCTTCCCACAGATCAATGTACATTTAACAACAACATCATTCATACTATATCTACAATGGATATAATGTAATATACTGATCCCTTCCCACAGATCAATGTACCTACATTTAATAACAATATCCTTAGTACTATATCCACATTACACATAATGTAATATACTGATTCCTTCCCACAGAACAATGTACATTTAATAACACCATCATTCATACTATATCTACGTTGGATATAATGTAATATACTGATCCCTTCCCACAGGTCAATGTACATATAATAGCATTATCGTTATAACTATATCTACATTAGGTATAATGTAATGTATCAACTACATCCTACAGATCATTGTACATTTAATAACATCATTCATGCTATAGCTAAATTGGATATAATGTAATATACTGATCCTTTCCCACAGATCAAGGTACCTACATTTAATAACAATATCATTATTACTACATCTACATTAGATATAAAGTAATATACTGATCCCTGCCCACAGTTCAATGTACCTATATTTAATAATAATATCATTAGTACTATATCCACATCATATATAATGTAATATACTGATTCCTTTCCACAGATCAATGTACATTAACAACAACATCATTCATGCTATAGCTAAATTGGATATAATGTAATATACTGATCCCTGCTCACAGATCAATGTACCTACATTTAATAACAATATCACTGGTACCATATCCACATTAGATATAATGTAATATACTGATCCCTGCCCACATTTCAATGTAACTATATTCAATAACAATATCATTAGTACTATATCCACATCATATATAATGTAATATACTGATTCCTTCCCACAGATCAATGTACATATAATAGCAATATCGTTATTACTATATCAACATCAGATATGTAATATACATTTAAAAACAAATCATTATTACTATATCAACGTCGGTTATAACGAAATGTACTGATTCCTTCCCAAGGATCAATGTACATATAATCGCAATATCATTATTAGTTACTATATCTACATCGGTTGTAACGCAATATACTGATTCCTTCCCACAGATCAATGTACATTTAATAGCAATATCATTAGTACTATATCTACATTAGATGTAATGTAATATACTGATCCCTTCGCACAGATCAAGGTACCTACATTTAATAACAATATCATTATTACTACATCTACAGTAGATATAATGTAATATACTGATACCTGCCCACAGATCAATGTACCTACATTTAATAACAATATCATTAGTACTACGTCCACATTACATATAATGTAGTATACTGATTCCTTCTCACAGATGAGTGTAGATTGGATAACAACATCCTTGATACTATATCAACACTAGGTATAATGTAATATACTGATCCCTTCCCACAGACCAAGGTGCCTACATTTAGTAACAATATCATTATTACTATATCTACATTAGATATAATGTAATATACTGATCCCTGCCCACCGGTCAATGTACATTTAATAACAACATCGTTCATACTATATCCACATTAGGTATAATGTAATATAGTGATTACGTCCCACAGATCAATGTAACTACATTTAATAACAATATCCTTAGTACTATATCCACATTACACATAATGTAATATACTGATTCCTTCCCACAGAACAATGTACATTTAATAACACCATCATTCATACTATATCTACACGAGGTATAATGTAATATAGTGATTACGTCCCACAGATCAATGTACCTACATTTAATAACAATATCCTTAGTACTATATCCACATTACACATAATGCAATATACTGATTCATTCCCACAGATCAATATACCTTTAATAACCATATCATTAGTACTATATCTACATTCGATATATTGTAATATAGTGATTCATTCCCACAGATCAATGTGCCTTTAATAACAATATCATTAGCACTACATCTACATTCGATATAATGTAATATAGTGATCCATTCCCACAGACCAATGCACCTTTAATAACAATATCATTAGCACTATATCTACATTCGATATAACGTAATATGCAGATTCATTCCCACAGATATGTATATATAATAACCATATCATTAGTACCATACCTACATTCGATATAATGTAATATACTGATTGATCCCCAAAGATCAATGTACATTTCATAACAATATCATTAGTACTAAATCTACATTCGATATAATGTAATATACTGATTCATTCCCACAGATCAATATATTTAATAACCATATCAGTAGTACTATATCTACATTCGATATAATGTAATATACTGATTCATTCCCACAGACCAATGCACCATTAATAACAATATCATTAGCACTATATCTACATTCGATATAACGTAATATACTGATTCATTCCCACAGATATGTACATATAATAACCATATCATAAGTACCATACCTACATTCGATATAATGTAATATACTGTTGGATTGCCACAGATCAATGCACCTTTCATAACAATATCATTAACACTATATCTACATTCGATATAATTTCATATACAGATTCATTCCCACTGATCAATGTACATTTAATAACAATATCATTAGTACTACATCTATATTCGATATATTGTAATATAGTGATTCATTCCCACAGATCAATGTGCCTTTAATAACAATATCGTTAGCACTACATCTACATACGATATAATGTAATATAGTGATCCATTCCCACAGACCAATGCACCTTTAATAACAATATCATTAGCACTATATCTACATTCGATATAACGTAATATGCAGATTCATTCCCACAGATATGTATATATAATAACCATATCATTAGTACCATACCTACATTCGATATAATGTAATATACCGATGGATTCCCACAGATCAATGTACATTTAATAACCATATCATTAGTACCATATCTACATTAGATATGTAATGTACATTTAATAACAATATCATTATTACTATATCTACATTAGGTATAATGTCATATACTGATCCCTGCCCACAGATCAATGTACCTACATTTAATAACAATATCATTAGTACTACGTCCACATTACATATAATGTAGTATACTGATTCCTTCTCACAGATCAGTGTAGATTTAATAACAACATCCTTCATACTATATCAACACTAGGTATAATGTAATATACTGATCCCTTCCCACAGACCAAGGTGCCTACATTTAGTAACAATATCATTATTACTATATCTACATTAGATATAAAGTAATATACTGATCCCTGCCCACAGTTCAATGTAACTATATTCAATAACAATATCATTAGTACTATATCCACATAATATATAATGTAATATACTGATTCCCTCCCACAGATCAATGTACATATAATAGCAATATCGTTATTACTATATCAACATCAGATATGTAATATACATTTAAAAACAAATCATTATTACTATATCTACGTCGGTTATAACGAAATGTACTGATTCCTTCCCAAGGATCAATGTACATATAATCGCAATATCATTATTAGTTACTATATCTACATCGGTTGTAACGCAATATACTGATTCCTTCCCACAGACCAATGTACATTTAATAGCAATATCATTAGTACTATATCTACATTAGATATAATGTAATATACTGATTGATCCCCAAAGATCAATGTACATTTCATAACAATATCATTAGTACTAAATCTACATTCGATATAATGTAATATACTTATTCGTTCCCACAGATCAATGTACATATAATACCAATATCATTAGTACTATATCTACATTAGATATCTACATTAGATATGTAATGTAGAATTAATAACAATATTATGATTACCATATCTAAATTTCATATAATGTAATATACTGATTCATTCCCACAGATCAAAGTACATTTAATAACAACATCATTCATACTCTCTCTACATCGGATATAATCTGATATACTGATTACTTCCCACAGATCAATGTACATTTAATAGCGATATGATTATTACTATATCTACATTACATCAAATGTAATGTACTGATTTCTTCCCACAGATCAAGATACCTATGTTTAGTGACATCATCATTAGTACTATATCTACATTCGATATAATGTAATATACTGATTCATTCGAACAGGTCAATGTACATTTAATAAGAATATCATTGGTACTATATCTACATTCGATATAATGTAATATATTGATTCATTCCCACAGATCAATGTACATTTAGTAACAATATCATTAGTACTATATCTACATTCGATATAATGTGATATACTTATTCGTTCCCACAGATCAATGTACATTTAATAACAATATCATTAGTACTATATCTACATTAGATATGTAATGTTCATTTAATAACAATATCATTATTACCAGATCTACATTAGATATTATGTAATATACAGATTCCTTCCCACAGATCAATGTACATTTATTACCAATATCATTAGTACTATATCTACATTAGTTATGTAATGTTCATTTTATAACAATATCATTATTACCATATCTACATTAGATATTATGTAATATACTGATTCCCTCCCAAAGATCAATGTACATTTAATAACTATTTCGTTATTACCATATCTACATTAGATATTATGTAATATACTGATTCCTTCCCACAGATCAATGTACATTTGATAACAATATCATTAGTACTATATCTACATTCGCTATAATGTAATATACTTATTCGCTCACACAGAGCAATGTACATATAATACCAATATCATTCGTCCAATATCTACATTAGATATGTAATGTACATTTAATAACAATATCATTATTATCATATCTACATTAGATATTATGTAATATACTGATTCCTTCCCACAGATCAATGTACATTTGATAATAATATCATTAGTACTATATCAGCATTCGATATAATGTAATATACTGACTCATTCCCACAGATCAATGTACATTTAATAACAATGTCATTAGTACTATTCCTACATTAGATATGTAATGTACATTTAATAACAATATCATTATTACCATATCCACATTAGATATAATGTAATATACTGCTTCCTTCCCACAGATCAATGTACATTTAATAAAAATATCATCGGTACTATATCTACATTCGACATAATGTAATATACTGATTCATTCCGAAGGATCAATGTACATTTAATCACTATATCATTAGTACTATATCTACATTCGATATGATGTAATACACTGATTCATTCCCACAGATCAGTGTACATTTAATACCAATATCATTAGATTTATATCCACATTAGATATGTAATGTTCATTTAATGACAATATCATTATTACTATATCTACAATAGATATAATGTAATATACGGATTCATTCCCACAGATCAGTGTACATTTAATACCAACATCATTAGTACTATATCTACATTAGATATGTAATGATCATTTAAAAACAATATCATTATTACCATATCTACATTAGATATAATCCCATATACTGATTCCTTTCCACACATCAATGTAGATTTAATAACAATATCATTATTGCTATATCTACAGTAGATATAATGTCATATACAGATTCATTCCCACAGATCAATGTACATTTAACAACAATATCATTTTTACTATTTGTACAGTAGATATAATGTCATATTCAGATTCATTCCCACAGATCAAAGTACATTTAATAACAATATCATTAGTACTACATCTACATTCGATATAATGTAATATACTGATTCCTTCCCACAGATCAATGTAGATATAATACCAATATCATTAGTACTATATCTACGTTAGATATGTAATGTACAATTAATAGCAATATTATTATTACCATATCTACATTAGATAAAATGTAATATACTGATTCATTCCCATAGATCAATGTACATTTAATAACAATATCATTAGTACTATACCTACATTAAATATGTAATGTAGATTTAATAACAATATCATTATTACTATATCTACAATAGATATAATGTCCTGTACAGATTCATTCCAACTGATCAATGTACATTTAATCACAATATCATTAGTACTATATCTACATTCGATATAATGTAATCTACTTATTCGTTCCCACAGATCAATGTACATATAATACCAATATCATTAGTACTATATCTACATTAGATATGTAATGTACAATTAATAACAATATTATTATTACCATATCTACATTAGATATAATGTAATATACTGATTCCTTCCCACAGATCAATGTACATTTAATCACAACATCATTCATACTCTCTCTACATCGGATATAATCTGATATACTGATTACTTCCCACAGATCAATGTACATTTAATAGCGATATCATTATTACTATATCTACATTACATCAAATGTAATGTACTGATTTCTTCCCACAGATCAAGATACCTATGTTTAGTGACATCATCATTAGTACTATATCTACATTCGATATAATGTAATATACTGATTCATTCGAACAGGTCAATGTACATTTAATAAGAATATCATTGGTACTATATCTACATTCGATATAATGTAATATACTTATTCGCTCACACAGAGCAATGTACATATAATACCAATATCATTCGTCCAATATCTACATTAGATATGTAATGTACATTTAATAACAATATCATTATTACCATATCTACATTAGATGTATTGTAATATACTGATTCATTCCCACAGATCAATGTACATTTAATCACAATATCATTATTACTATATCTACAGTAGATATAATGTCATATCCAGATTCATTCCCACAGATCAAAGTACATTTAATCACAATATCATAAGTACTATATCTACATTAGATATGCAATGTTCATTTAGTAACAATATCATTATTACCATAACTACATTAGATATAATGTAATATATTGATTCCTTCCGACAGATCAATGAACATTTAATAACAATATCATTGGTACTATATCTACATTCGATATGTAATGTACATTTAATAACAATATCCGTATTACCATATTTACGTTAGATATAATGTAATATACTGATTCATTCCCACAGATCAATGTACATTTAATAACAACATCATACACACTATATCTACACTGGATATAATGTAATATACTGATTCCTTCCCACAGACAAATGTACATTTTAATAACAATATCATTAGTAGTATATGTACATTCGATATAATGTAATATACTGACTCATTCCCACAGATCAATGTACATTTAATTACAATATCATTATAACTATATCTACATTAGATATAATGTGATATACTGATTCATTCCCACTGATCAATGTACATTTAATAACAATATCATTATTACCATATCTACATTAGATATAATGTAATATACTGATTCATTCCCATAGATCAATGTACATTTAATAACAATATCATTAGTACTATACCTACATTAAATATGTAATGTAGATTTAATAACAATATCATTATTACTATATCTACAATAGATATAATGTCCGGTACAGATTCATTCCAACAGATCAATGTACATTTAGTAACAATATCATTAGTACTATATCTACATTCGATATAATGTAATCTACTTATTCGTTCCCACAGATCAATGTACATATAATACTAATATCATTAGTACTATATCTGCATTAGATATGTAATGTACATTTAATACCAATATCATTAGTAGTATATCTACATTAGATATGTAATGTACGTTTAATAACAATATCATTATTACCATATCCACATTAGATATAAGGTAATCTACTGATTACTACACACAGATAAGTGTACAATTAATAACAATGTCATTAGTTCTACTTCTACATTCGATATTATTTAATATACTGATTTATTCCCACAGATCAATGTACATTTAATAACAATATCATTATTACCATATCTACATTAGATATTATGTAATATACTGATTCCTTCCCACAGATCAATGTACATTTAATAACAACATCATACACACTATATCTACACTGGATATAATGTAATATACTGATTACTTCCCACAGATCAGTGTACATATAATAGGAATATCTCTATTACTATATCTACATCGGTTATAATGAAATATAGTGATTACTTCCCACAGATCAATGTACATTTAATAACAATATCATTAGTACTTTATCTACATTAGATATAATGTAATATACTAATACCTTCCCACAGATAAATGTACATTTTAATAACAACATCAATCATACTATATCTACATCGGTTATAATGTAATATAGTGATTACTTCCCACAGATCAATGTACATTTAATAACAATATCATTAGGACTATATAAACATTACATATAATGTAATATACTGATTCCTTCCCACAGATAAATGTACATTTTAATAACAATATCATTAGTAGTATATGTACATTCGATATAATGTAATATACTGACTCATTCCCACAGATCAATGTACATTTAATTACAATATCATTATAACTATATCTACATTAGATATAATGTGATATACTGATTCATTCCCACTGATCAATGTACATTATTAACAATATCATTATTACCATATCTACATTAGATATAATGTCATATACTGATTGCTACCCACAGATCAATGTACATTTAATAACAATATCATTAGCACCATTTGTACATTCCATATAATGTGATATACTGATTCATTCCCACAGATCAATGTACATTTAATAACAATATCATTGGTACTATATCTACATTACATATGTAATGTACATTTAATAACAATATCATTAGTACTATATCTACATTAGATATAATGTAATATACTAATACCTTCCCACAGATAAATGTACATTTTAATAACAACATCAATCATACTATATCTACATCGGTTATAATGTAATATAGTGATTACTTCCCACAGATCAATGTACATTTAATAACAATATCATTAGGACTATATAAACATTACATATAATGTAATATACTGATTCCTTCCCACAGATAAATGTACATTTTAATAACAATATCATTAGTAGTATATGTACATTCGATATAATGTAATATACTGACTCATTCCCACAGATCAATGTACATTTAATTACAATATCATTATAACTATATCTACATTAGATATAATGTGATATACTGATTCATTCCCACTGATCAATGTACATTATTAACAATATCATTATTACCATATCTACATTAGATATAATGTCATATACTGATTGCTACCCACAGATCAATGTACATTTAATAACAATATCATTAGCACCATTTGTACATTCCATATAATGTGATATACTGATTCATTCCCACAGATCAATGTACATTTAATAACAATATCATTGGTACTATATCTACATTACATATGTAATGTACATTTAATAACAATATCATTAGTACTATATCTACATTAGATATAATGTAATATACTGACACCTTCCCACAGATAAATGTACATTTTAATAACAACATCAATCATACTATATCTACATCGGTTATAACGTAATATACTGCTTCCTTCGCACAGATCAATGTACATGTAAGAACAATATCATTAGTACAATATCTACATTACATATAATGTAATATACTGATTCCTTCTCACAGATCAATGTACATTTAATAACAATATCATTATTACCATATCTACATTAGATATAATGTAATATACTGATTCATTCCCACAGATCAATGTACATTTAATAACAACATCATTCATACTATATCTACACTGGATATAATCTAATATACTGATTACTTCCCACAGATCAGTGTACATATAATAGGAATATCTCTATTACTATATCTACATCGGTTATAATGAAATATAGTGATTACTTCCCACAGATCAATGTACATTTAATAACAATATCATTAGGACTATATAAACATTACATATAATGTAATATACTGATTCCTTCCCACAGATAAATGTACATTTTAATAACAACATCAATCATACTATATCCACATCGATTATAACGTAATATACTGATTCCGTCGCACAGATCAATGTACATGTGAGAACAATATCATTAGTACAATATCTACATTACATATAATGTAATATACTGATTCCTTCTCACAGATCAATGTACATTTAATAACAATATCATTATTACCATATCTACATTGGATATAATGTTATATACTGATTCATTCCCACAGATCAATGTACATTTAATACCAATATCATTAGTACTATACCTATATTTTATATGTAATGTAGATTGAATAACAATATCATTATTACCATATCTACATTAGATATAATGTAATATACCGATTCCTTCCCACAGATCAATGTACATTTAATACCAATATCATTAGTACTATATCTACATTCGCTATAATGTAATATACTGATTCCTTCCCACAGATCAATGTACATTTAACAACAATACAATTAGTACTATACCTACATTAAATTTGTAATGTACATTTAATAACAATATTATTATTACCATATCTACATTAGATATAATGTAATATACTGATTCATTCCCACAGATCAATGTACATTCAATACCAATATCATTAGAGCTATACCTACATTATATATGTAATGTAGATTTAATAACAATATCATTAGTACTATACCAACATTAAATATGTAACGTAGATTTAATAACAATATCATTATTACCATGTCTACATTAGATATAATGTAATATACTGATTCCTTCCCACAGATCAATGTACATTTAATAACAATAACATTATTACTATATGTACAATATATATAATGTCATGTACAGATTCATTCAAACAGATCAATGTACATTGAATCACAATATCATTAGTACTATATCTACATTCGATATAATGTAATATACTGATTCCTTCCCACAGATAAATGTACATTTTAATAACAATATCATTAGTAGTATATGTACATTCGATATAATGTAATATACTGACTCATTCCCACAGATCAATGTACATTTAATTACAATATCATTATAACTATATCTACATTAGATATAATGTGATATACTGATTCATTCCCACTGATCAATGTACATTATTAACAATATCATTATTACCATATCTACATTAGATATAATGTCATATACTGATTGCTACCCACAGATCAATGTACATTTAATAACAATATCATTAGCACCATTTGTACATTCCATATAATGTGATATACTGATTCATTCCCACAGATCAATGTACATTTAATAACAATATCATTGGTACTATATCTACATTAGATATGTAATGTACATTTAATAACAATATCATTAGTACTATATCTACATTAGATATAATGTAATATACTGACACCTTCCCACAGATAAATGTACATTTTAATAACAACATCAATCATATTATATCTACATCGGTTATAACGTAATATACTGCTTCCTTCGCACAGATCAATGTACATGTAAAAACAATATCATTAGTACAATATCTACATTACATATAATGTAATATACTGATTCCTTCTCACAGATCAATGTACATTTAATAACAATATCATTATTACCATATCTACATTAGATATAATGTAATATACTGGTTCATTCCCACAGATCAATGTACATTTAATAACAACATCATTCATACTATATCTACACTGGATATAATGTAATATACTGATTACTTCCCACAGATCAGTGTACATATAATAGGAATATCTCTATTACTACATCTACATCGGTTATAATGAAATATAGTGATTACTTCCCACAGATCAATGTACATTTAATACCAATGTCATTATTACGATATCTACATGGGATACAATATAATATACTGATTGCTACCCACAGATCAAAGTACATTTAATAACAATATCATTAGCACTATATCTACATTCGATATATTGTAATATACTGATTCATTCCCACAGATCAATGTACATTTAATAACAATATCATTATCACTATGTCTACATTAGATATAATGTCATTTATACATTCATTCCCACAGAACAATGTACATTTAATAACAATATCATTAGCACTATATCTACATGCGATATAATGTAATATACTGATTCATTCCCACAGATCAATGTACATTTAATCACAATATCATTATTA
This sequence comes from Osmia lignaria lignaria, assembly GCF_051020975.1. Classification (NCBI taxonomy): domain Eukaryota; kingdom Metazoa; phylum Arthropoda; class Insecta; order Hymenoptera; family Megachilidae; genus Osmia; species Osmia lignaria. The sequence goes on from NC_135035.1 coordinate 3,351,973, forward strand.
CCATAACTACATTAGATATAATGTGATATACTGATTCATTCCCACTGATCAATGTACATTATTAACAATATCATTATTACCATATCTACATTAGATATAATGTCATATACTGATTGCTACCCACAGATCAATGTACATTTAATAACAATATCATTAGCACCATTTGTACATTCCATATAATGTGATATACTGATTCATTCCCACAGATCAATGCACATTTAATAACAATATCATTGGTACTATATCTACATTAGATATGTAATGTACATTTAATAACAATATCATTAGTACTATATCTACATTAGATATAATGTAATATACTGACACCTTCCCACAGATAAATGTACATTTTAATAACAACATCAATCATACTATATCTACATCGGTTATAACGTAATATACTGCTTCCTTCGCACAGATCAATGTACATGTAAGAACAATATCATTAGTACAATATCTACATTACATATAATGTAATATACTGATTCCTTCTCACAGATCAATGTACATTTAATAACAATATCATTATTACCATATCTACATTAGATATAATGTAATATACTGATTCATTCCCATAGATCAATGTACATTTAATAACAATATCATTAGTACTATACCTACATTAAATATGTAATGTAGATTTAATAACAATATCATTATTACTATATCTACAATAGATATAATGTCCGGTACAGATTCATTCCAACAGATCAATGTACATTTAGTAACAATATCATTAGTACTATATCTACATTCGATATAATGTAATCTACTTATTCGTTCCCACAGATCAATGTACATATAATACTAATATCATTAGTACTATATCTGCATTAGATATGTAATGTACATTTAATACCAATATCATTAGTAGTATATCTACATTAGATATGTAATGTACGTTTAATAACAATATCATTATTACCATATCCACATTAGATATAAGGTAATCTACTGATTACTACACACAGATCAGTGTACAATTAATAACAATGTCATTAGTACTACATCTACATTCGATATTATTTAATATACTGATTTATTCCCACAGATCAATGTACATTTAATAACAATATCATTATTACCATATCTACATTAGATATTATGTAATATACTGATTCCTTCCCACAGATCAATGTACATTTAATACCAATATCATTAGTACTATATCTACATTAGATATGTAATGTACAATTAATAACAATATTATTATTACCATATCTACATTAGATATAATGTAATATACTGATTCCTTCCCACAGATCAATGTACATTTAATCACAATATCATTATTACTATATCTACAGTAGATATAATGTCATATTCAGATTCATTCCCACAGATCAAAGTACATTTAATCACAATATCATAAGTACTATATCTACATTAGATATGCAATGTTCATTTAGTAACAATATCATTATTACCATAACTACATTAGATATAATGTAATATATTGATTCCTTCCGACAGATCAATGAACATTTAATAACAATATCATTGGTACTATATCTACATTCGATATGTAATGTACATTTAATAACAATATCCGTATTACCATATTTACATTAGATATAATGTAATATACTGATTCATTCCCACAGATCAATGTACATTTAATAACAACATCATACACACTATATCTACACTGGATATAATGTAATATACTGATTACTTCCCACAGATCAGTGTACATATAATAGGAATATCTCTATTACTATATCTACATCGGTTATAATGAAATATAGTGATTACTTCCCTCAGATCAATGTACATTTAATAACAATATCATTAGTACTTTATCTACATTAGATATAATGTAATATACTAATACCTTCCCACAGATAAATGTACATTTTAATAACAACATCAATCATACTATATCTACATCGGTTATAATGTAATATAGTGATTACTTCCCACAGATCAATGTACATTTAATAACAATATCATTAGGACTATATAAACATTACATATAATGTAATATACTGATTCCTTCCCACAGATAAATGTACATTTAATCACAATATCATTATTACTATATCTACAGTAGATATAATGTCATATTCAGATTCATTCCCACAGAACAAAGTACATTTAATCACAATATCATAAGTACTATATCTACATTAGATATGCAATGTTCATTTAGTAACAATATCACTATTACCATAACTACATTAGATATAATGTAATATAGTGATTCCTTCCGACAGATCAATGAACATTTAATAACAATATCATTGGTACTATATCTACATTCGATATGTAATGTACATTTAATAACAATATCCGTATTACCATATTTACATTAGATATAATGTAATATACTGATTCATTCCCACAGATCAATGTACATTTAATAACAACATCATACACACTATATCTACACTGGATATAATGTAATATACTGATTACTTCCCACAGATCAGTGTACATATAATAGGAATATCTCTATTACTATATCTACATCGGTTATAATGAAATATAGTTATTACTTCCCACAGATCAATGTACATTTAATAACAATATCATTAGTACTATATCTACATTAGATGTAATGTAATATACTAATACCTTCCCACAGATAAATGTACATTTTAATAACAACATCAATCATACTATATCTACATCGGTTATAATGTAATATAGTGATTACTTCCCACAGATCAATGTACATGTAATAACAATATCATTAGGACTATATAAACATTACATATAATGTAATATACTGATTCCTTCCCACAGATAAATGTACATTTTAATAACAATATCATTAGTAGTATATGTACATTCGATATAATGTAATATACTGACTCATTCCCACAGATCAATGTACATTTAATTACAATATCATTATAACTATATCTACATTAGATATAATGTGATATACTGATTCATTCCCACTGATCAATGTACATTATTAACAATATCATTATTACCATATCTACATTAGATATAATGTCATATACTGATTGCTACCCACAGATCAATGTACATTTAATAACAATATCATTAGCACCATTTGTACATTCCATATAATGTGATATACTGATTCATTCCCACAGATCAATGTACATTTAATAACAATATCATTGGTACTATATCTACATTACATATGTAATGTACATTTAATAACAATATCATTAGTACTATATCTACATTAGATATAATGTAATATACTGACACCTTCCCACAGATAAATGTACATTTTAATAACAACATCAATCATACTATATCTACATCGGTTATAACGTAATATACTGCTTCCTTCGCACAGATCAATGTACATGTAAGAACAATATCATTAGTACAATATCTACATTACATATAATGTAATATACTGATTCCTTCTCACAGATCAATGTACATTTAATAACAATATCATTATTACCATATCTACATTAGATATAATGTAATATACTGATTCATTCCCACAGATCAATGTACATTTAATAACAACATCATTCATACTATATCTACACTGGATATAATGTAATATACTGATTACTTCCCACAGATCAGTGTACATATAATAGGAATATCTCTATTACTATATCTACATCGGTTATAATGAAATATAGTGATTACTTCCCACAGATCAATGTACATTTAATAACAATATCATTAGGACTATATAAACATTACATATAATGTAATATACTGATTCCTTCCCACAGATAAATGTACATTTTAATAACAACATCAATCATACTATATCCACATCGATTATAACGTAATATACTGATTCCTTCGCACAGATCAATGTACATGTAAGAACAATATCATTAGTACAATATCTACATTACATATAATGTAATATACTGATTCCTTCTCACAGATCAATGTACATTTAATAACAATATCATTAGTACTATACCTATATTTTATATGTAATGTAGATTGAATAACAATATCATTATTACCATATCTACATTAGATATAATGTAATATACCGATTCCTTCCCACAGATCAATGTACATTTAATACCAATATCATTAGTACTATATCTACATTCGCTATAATGTAATATACTGATTCCTTCCCACAGATCAATGTACATTTAACAACAATACAATTAGTACTACACCTACATTAAATTTGTAATGTACATTTAATAACAATATTATTATTACCATATCTACATTAGATATAATGTAATATACTGATTCATTCCCACAGATCAATGTACATTTAATACCAATATCATTAGAGCTATACCTACATTATATATGTAATGTAGATTTAATAACAATATCATTAGTACTATACCAACATTAAATATGTAACGTAGATTTAATAACAATATCATTATTACCATGTCTACATTAGATATAATTTAATATACTGATTCCTTCCCACAGATCAATGTACATTTAATAACAGTATCATTATTTCTATATCTACACTAGATATAATGTCATATACAGATTCATTCCAACAGATCAATTTACATTTAATCACAATATCGTTAGTACTATATCTACATTAAGTATGAAATGTAGATTTAATAACAATATGTTTATTACCATATCTACATTAGATATAATGTAATATGCTGATTCCTTCCCACAGATCAATGTACATTTCATACCAATATCATTAGTACTATATCTACATTAGATATGTAATGTACAATTAATAACAATATTATTATTATCATATCAACATTAGATATAATGTAATATACTGATTACTACCGACAGATCAATGTAAATTTAATAACAATATCATTAACACATATCTACATTCGATATAACGTAATATACTGATTCATTCCCGCAGATCAATGTACATTTAATAACAATAACATTATTACTATATGTACAATATATATAATGTCATGTACAGATTCATTCAAACAGATCAATGTACATTTAATCACAATATCATTAGTACTATATCTACATTCGATATAATGTAATATACTGATTCATTCCCACAGATCAATGTACATTTAACAACAATATCATTTTTACTATTTGTACAGTAGATATAATGTCATATTCAGATTCATTCCCGCAGATCAAAGTACATTTAATAACAATATCATTAGTACTACATCTACATTCGATATAATGTAATATACTGATTCCTTCCCACAGATCAATGTACATTTGATAGCAATATCATTATTACTACATCCACATTAGATATGTAATGTACATTTAATATGAATATCATTGGTACTATATCTACATTCGATATAATGTAATATACTGATACCTTCCCACAGATCAATGTACATTTAATAACAATATCATTGGTACCATATCTACATTCGATACAATGTAACATAATGATTCATTCCCACAGATCAATCTACATTTAATAACAATATCATTATTACCATCTCTACATTAGATATAATGTCATTTACAGATTCATTCCCACAGATCAATGTACATTTAATACCAATATCATTAGTACTATGTCTACATTAGATATAATGTCATTTATACATTCATTCCCACAGAACAATGTACATTTAATAACAATATCATTAGCACTATATCTACATGCGATATAATGTAATATACTGATTCATTCCCACAGATCAATGTACATTTAATCACAATATCATTATTACCATAACTACATTAGATATAATGTAATATATTGATTCCTTCCCACAGATCAATGAACATTTAATAACAATATCATTGGTACTATATCTACATTCGATATGTAATGTACATTTAATAACAATATCCGTATTACCATATTTACATTAGATATAATGTAATATACTGATTCATTCCCACAGATCAATGTACATTTAATAACAACATCATACACACTATATCTACACTGGATATAATGTAATATACTGATTACTTCCCACAGATCAGTGTACATATAATAGGAATATCTCTATTACTATATCTACATCGGTTATAATGAAATATAGTGATTACTTCCCACAGATCAATGTACATTTAATATCAATATCATTAGTACTTTATCTACATTAGATATAATGTAATATACTAATACGTTCCCACAGATAAATGTACATTTTAATAACAACATCAATCATACTATATCTACATCGGTTATAATGTAATATAGTGATTACTTCCCACAGATCAATGTACATTTAATAACAATATCATTAGGACTATATAAACATTACATATAATGTAATATACTGATTCCTTCCCACAGATCAATGTACATCTAATAACAATATCATTAGTACTATATCTACATTAGATATGTAATGTTCATTTAATAACAATATCATTATTACCAGATCTACATTAGATATTATGTAATATACAGATTCCTTCCCACAGATCAATGTACATTTATTACCAATATCATTAGTACTATATCTACATTAGTTATGTAATGTTCATTTTATAACAATATCATTATTACCATATCTACATTAGATATTATGGAATATACTGATTCCCTCCCAAAGATCAATGTACATTTAATAACTATTTCGTTATTACCATATCTACATTAGATATTATGTAATATACTGATTCCTTCCCACAGATCAATGTACATTTGATAACAATATCATTAGTACTATATCTACATTCGCTATAATGTAATATACTTATTCGCTCACACAGAGCAATGTACATATAATACCAATATCATTCGTCCAATATCTACATTAGATATGTAATGTACATTTAATAACAATATCATTATTACTATATCTACATTAGATATTATGTAATATACTGATTCCTTCCCACAGATCAATGTACATTTGATAATAATATCATTAGTACTATATCAGCATTCGATATAATGTAATATACTGACTCATTCCCACAGATCAATGTACATTTAATAACAATGTCATTAGTACTATTCCTACATTAGATATGTAATGTACATTTAATAACAATATCATTATTACCATATCCACATTAGATATAATGTAATATACTGCTTCCTTCCCACAGATCAATGTACATTTAATAAAAATATCATCGGTACTATATCTACATTCGACATAATGTAATATACTGATTCATTCCGAAGGATCAATGTACATTTAATCACTATATCATTAGTACTATATCTACATTCGATATGATGTAATACACTGATTCATTCCCACAGATCAGTGTACATTTAATACCAATATCATTAGTATTATATCCACATTAGATATGTAATGTTCATTTAATGACAATATCATTATTACTATATCTACAATAGATATAATGTAATATACGGATTCATTCCCACAGATCAGTGTACATTTAATACCAACATCATTAGTACTATATCTACATTAGATATGTAATGTTCATTTAATAACAATATCATTATTACCATATCTACATTAGATATAATGTAATATACTGATTCCTTCCCACAGATCAATGTACATTTATTAACAATATCATTGGTACTATATCTACATTCGATATAATGTAATATACTGATTCATTCCCACAGATCAATGTACATTTAATAGTGATATCATCATTACTATATCTACATTACATCAAATGTAATGTACTGATTTCTTCCCACAGATCAAGATACCTATGTTTAGTGACAACATCATTAGTACTATATCTACATTCGATATAATGTAATATACTGATTCATTCCCACAGATCAATGTACATTTAATAACAATATCATTAGTACTATATCTACATTAGATATGTAATGTTCATTTAATAACAATATCATTATTACCATATCTTCATTACATATTATGTAATATACTGATTCCTTCCCACAGATCAATGTACATTTAATCACAATATCATTATTACTATATCTACAGTAGATATATTGTCATATTCAGATTCATTCCCACAGATCAATGTACATTTAGTAACAATATCATTAGTACTATATCTACATTCGATATAATGTAATCTACTTATTCGTTCCCACAGATCAATGTACATACAATACCAATATCATTAGTACTATATCTACATTAGATATCTACATTAGATATGTAATGTAGAATTAATAACAATATTATGATTACCATATCTAAATTTCATATAATGTAATATACTGATTCATTCCCACAGATCAAAGTACATTTAATCACAATATCATTAGTACTATATCTACATTAGATATGTAATGTTCATTTAATATCATTATTACCATATCTACATTAGATATTATGTAATATACTCATTCCTTCCCACAGATCAATGTACATTTAATAACAATATCATTAGTACTATATCTGCATTAGATATGTAATGTACATTTAATACCAATATCATTCGTAGTATATCTACATTAGATATGTAATGTACGCTTAATAACAATATCATTATTACCATATCCACATTAGATATAAGGTAATCTACTGATTTCTTCCCACAGATCAAGATACCTATGTTTAGTGACATCATCATTAGTACTATATCTACATTCGATATAATGTAATATACTGATTCATTCGAACAGGTCAATGTACATTTAATAAGAATATCATTGGTACTATATCTACATTCGATAAAATGTAATATACTTATTCGCTCACACAGAGCAATGTACATATAATACCAATATCATTCGTCCAATATCTACATTAGATATGTAATGTACATTTAATAACAATATCATTATTACCATATCTACATTAGATATATTGTAATATACTGATTCATTCCCACAGATCAATGTACATTTAATCACAATATCATTATTACTATATCTACAGTAGATATAATGTCATATCCAGATTCATTCCCACAGATCAAAGTACATTTAATCACAATATCATAAGTACTATATGTACATTAGATATGCAATGTTCATTTAGTAACAATATCATTATTACCATAACTACATTAGATATAATGTAATATATTGATTCCTTCCGACAGATCAATGAACATTTAATAACAATATCATTGGTACTATATCTACATTCGATATGTAATGTACATTTAATAACAATATCCGTATTACCATATTTACATTAGATATAATGTAATATACTGATTCATTCCCACAGATCAATGTACATTTAATAACAACATCATACACACTATATCTACACTGGATATAATGTAATATACTGATTCCTTCCCACAGATAAATGTACATTTTAATAACAATATCATTAGTAGTATATGTACATTCGATATAATGTAATATATTGACTCATTCCCACAGATCAATGTACATTTAATTACAATATCATTATAACTATATCTACATTAGATATAATGTGATATACTGATTCATTCCCACAGATCAATGTACATTTAATAACAATATCATTATCACTATGTCTACATTAGATATAATGTCATTTATACATTCATTCCCACAGAACAATGTACATTTAATAACAATATCATTAGCACTATATCTACATGCGATATAATGTAATATACTGATTCATTCCCACAGATCAATGTACATTTAATCACAATATCATTATTACCATAACTACATTAGATATAATGTGATATACTGATTCATTCCCACTGATCAATGTACATTATTAACAATATCATTATTACCATATCTACATTAGATATAATGTCATATACTGATTGCTACCCACAGATCAATGTACATTTAATAACAATATCATTAGCACCATTTGTACATTCCATATAATGTGATATACTGATTCATTCCCACAGATCAATGCACATTTAATAACAATATCATTATTACCATATCTACATTAGATATAATGTAATATACTGATTCATTCCCATAGATCAATGTACATTTAATAACAATATCATTAGTACTATACCTACATTAAATATGTAATGTAGATTTAATAACAATATCATTATTACTATATCTACAATAGATATAATGTCCGGTACAGATTCATTCCAACAGATCAATGTACATTTAGTAACAATATCATTAGTACTATATCTACATTCGATATAATGTAATCTACTTATTCGTTCCCACAGATCAATGTACATATAATACTAATATCATTAGTACTATATCTGCATTAGATATGTAATGTACATTTAATACCAATATCATTAGTAGTATATCTACATTAGATATGTAATGTACGTTTAATAACAATATCATTATTACCATATCCACATTAGATATAAGGTAATCTACTGATTACTACACACAGATCAGTGTACAATTAATAACAATGTCATTAGTACTACATCTACATTCGATATTATTTAATATACTGATTTATTCCCACAGATCAATGTACAGGGTGTAAAAAAATTAAATGTCACGACCTATATGGGGTGATTCTACACCTCTGGATCGGTGGAGATCTGTCAAAGAAAGCGACCGCAAAATTGACCTTGACCCCTAATTTCAAGGTCAAACTTTTTTATTGGCTTATCGTATAGTGCTCATCGATGGGATAAAAAGTCTGAAAGGAACCATGTGCCGGAAATCAACCCTTTTCCTAGAAAAAAGCCGTCAAAGTTTCCATATACCATAATGCATTAAACGTTGAGTCGCCCGGTACCCCTCTCCAGTGATCTTAGCACGGCAGTCTCGCGTATCGCTCGAGTTTCATGCTATAGGACAATTCTTGAATTTCAATCACAATGCCAGCATATAGGAAGGGTAAATTCTAAGAGAGCATACTGTGTGTAAAAGAAAATAAGAATGAATTTAATTCACTGAAGTTTTGCACTTCGAATATAAACGCAAGATAAATGTTTAGTTTTATCATTTCACAGTTCGTTAACACATCGCAGTTATTTTCTTTTATTTTCTTTTATTTTCTTTTACACGCAGTAGTTATTTTGTCTTTTTAAATATGCTCTCTTAGAATTTACCCTTCCTATATGCTGACATTGTGATTGAAATTCAAGATTTGTCCTATAGCATGAAACTCGAGCGATACGCGAGAGTGCCGCGCCAAGATCACTGGCGAGGGGTACCGGGCGACTCAACGTTTAATGTATTATGGTATATGGAAACTTTGACGGCTTTTTTCTAGAAGAAGGGTTGATTTCCGGCACATGGTTCCTTTCAGACTTTTCATCCCATCGATGAGCACTATACGATAAGCCAATAAAAAAGTTTGAACTTGAAATTAGGGGTCAAGGTCAATTTTGCGGTCGCTTTCTTTGACAGATCTCCACCGATCCAGAGGTGTAGAATCACCCCATATAGGTCGTGACATTTAATTTTTTTACACCCTGTACATTTAATAACAATATCATTATTACCATATCTACATTAGATATTATGTAATATACTGATTCCTTCCCACAGATCAATGTACATTTAATACCAATATCATTAGTACTATATCTACATTAGATATGTAATGTACAATTAATAACAATATTATTATTACCATATCTACATTAGATATAATGTAATATACTGATTCCTTCCCACAGATCAATGTACATTTAATCACAATATCATTATTACCATATCCACATTAGATATAAGGTAATCTACTGATTACTACACACAGATCAATGTACAATTAATAACAATGTCATTAGTACTACATCTACATTCGATATTATTTAATATACTGATTCATTCCCACAGATGATTGTACATTTAATAACAATACCATTAGTACTATATCTACATTAGATATAATGACATATACAGATTCATTCCCACAGATCAATGTACATTTAATAAGAATATCATTATTACCATATCTACATTAGATAGTATGTAATATACTGATTCCTTCACACAGATCAATGTACATTTAATAACAATATCATTAGTACTATATCTACATTCGATATAATGTAACATACTGATTCATTCCCACAGATCAGTGTACATTTAATTCCAATATCATTAGTATTATATCCACATTAGATATGTAATGTTCATTTAATGACAATATCATTATTACTATATCTACAATGGAGCAAGGTTCCATCCCCTGTTCGGGGGTGGAACCTCCAAACGCTCCAGAAGGAGGTCTTCGAAGAGGCCCTCCAAGTCGGGATGCAGAACATTTTGCAGCCCGACGGAGGGCCGTGGACCCGGCTATCGCTGGAGCGGTTCTTCGACGCAAACATGGACGCCATCCATAAAGCGTGCGACGCGTCGTTGAGCCGCGGAAAGCCACGCAGTGCCAGACGGCCTGCCTACTGGTGGTCGAGCGATATCGCCGACCTCCGGAGGTACTGCCATCGTCTGCGGAGAGCAGCCCAGCGTGCGAGGCGCACCACCGACGGAGAGGCCCTGTGGGAATCCTACAGGGCCAAGCGCCGCGAGTTCCGCCACGCTATTCGTGTGAACCAGCGGCGCTGCTGGGAGGACCTTCGAGAGGAGGTCAACCGAGATCCGTGGGGTCTAGGGTACCGTATTGTGCGTCGCAAGATCGGTGCCCAAAACCGTCCCGCGGTGTTACCCGCAGACGAGGCATCGGCGATCGTGGACGCCCTCTTTCCGGACCACCCGCCAAGAGTGCGACAGCCAACTGGGCTGCAGGTGGAGGAGTTCCCCCCCTTCACCATGCAGGAGATGCAAGATGCAGCTCGGACCTTCCGCAACAGGAAAGCCCCGGGCCCAGACGGCATCCCAGCAGAGGTCGTGAAGCTGGCAGTTCAGCTTCAACCACGACCGATGCTGGAAATGCTAAACGCATGTCTGGGGTCCGGCATTTGGCCGACCCGATGGAAAGTGCAGCGCCTTGCGCTAATCAACAAGGGGAAGGGGCAGCTAACCGGTCCGTCCGCATACCGCCCTATATGTATGCTGGACACGGCCGGTAAGCTGCTGGAAAAAATGATCAGGCCCCGCCTCCTAGAAGCTTTCCGGGAAGCGGGCGATCTATCGGATCGGCAATACGGCTTTAGACGCGGAAGGTCCACAGTTGACGCCGTACGGGTGGTCCTGGATGCCGCCGATAAGGCGGAGTCCGGCAACCGGCATAGCTGGCATGTCGTCCTCGTAGCCACGTTCGACGTCAGGAACGCGTTCTACTCGGCGAGTTGGGCGGGGATACTCGCGGCCCTGAAGAACAGCTTCCAGGTGCCGGAATATCTCCTCCGTATGATGGAGAATTACTTCTCCGACCGTGTCTTGGTCTACGACACGGTCGAGGGGAGACGGAGGAGAAAAGTCTCTGCAGGAGTGGCCCAGGGGTCCATCTTAGGACCGGACTTCTGGAACGCGTTCTACGACGCCATCCTGCGGATCGAGTATCCCAGTCAGGCGTTCCTGGTGGGCTACGCGGACGACATAGCGGTAGTTATTGTCGCCTGCGACACGGAGTGCGCACAGTTCGGCCTTAATCAGGTCATGAGGCGGATCGAGAGGTGGATGAATGACGCGGGTCTTCGGTTAGCTACGGAGAAGACCGAGCTCGTCGTCCTGTCAAGGCGAAGGATCCCAACAGAGATACCTTTCAAGGTGGGGATCCACACCATCATCGCCAAGTCCGCCGTTAGGTACCTGGGGGTCCTGCTTGACAGCAAGCGGACCTTCTGGGCACAGATACGGCAGGCGGCCGACAGGGCGGCAGCGACCGCGTCGTCCCTCGCCCGCCTCATGGCGAACATCGGAGGCCCAAGGCCGGCGAAGCGGAGGCTGCTCATGACCTCCGTAGAGTCCGTCCTGCTGTACGGTGCGGAGATCTGGGCTGGAGCCCTCCGCTTCGGAAAGTACCGTCGGAGATTAACGGCGGTTCAAAGGAGGTGCGCGCTTCGGGTAGCCTGTTCCTACAGAACTGTCGCGGAGCCAGCTGTGTTGGTGATAGCTGGAATGTTGCCCATAGACCTGCTTGCCCACGAGCGCAAGCAGGTTTATGAGGCGAAGAGGAGCGGCCAGGACACGGCCGACGCGAAGAGGGTGGCTCGAGAGGCCACCCTGCATCGCTGGCAGCAGCGTTGGACTGAACAGGCACGGGGACGCTGGACGGCTAGGCTAATTCCAAGCATCGCCCCCTGGTTAAATAGGACGCACGGCGAGGTGGACTACTACCTTACCCAATTCCTGAGCGGGCACGGATATTTCCGTGCGTATCTGCTTAGGATGGGTAAGGCCACCTCGCCAGTGTGCGATTATGGCTGCCAGGATGCAGGGGATAGTGCCCAGCACACCCTCTTCCAATGCGGACGCTGGGCGGCCGAGAGGAATGCCCTCCAACAGGGGGTTGGCCCCGTCACCCCCGACAACATCGTGGGGGTGATGCTGCAGATATTGCAGACCTGGAGCGCCGTTGCCAATTATGTGCGACGGTTGCTCCAGCAGAAGAAGCAGGAGGAGAGTCGGTGGAATCCCCTAAACCCAGTGTAGGCGATGCCACCGACAAGTTGAAGTAGCTCCTCACGGGCCACCTTCTGTTGTGAGGACATTCGAAGTGCAGCGGGTATGAACACACGCAGCAGGCGACTCCCCCCCGAAGTAATGTGATGAACAGTTCCGGGGGGGGACTAAAGTCGCATAAAGGGTTTGCGGTTTTTTAGTGGGTAGGAATCCCACATACCCCGGGGCACGTGGTCCGACCCGGGGATCTTGAAGACCGGAAGATTTTTCCGCAGCTTTCCTTCACCAAAACAAAAAAAAAAAAAAAAACTATATCTACAATAGATATAATGTAATATAATGATTCATTCTAACAGATCAGTGTACATTTAATACCAATATCATTAGTACTATATCTACATTGGATATGTAATGTACATTTAATACCAATATCATTATTACCATATCTACAGTAGATATAATGTTATATACTGATTCCTTCCCACAGATCAATGTACATATAATACCAATATCATTAGTACTATATCTACATTAGATATGTAATGTACATTTAATACCAATATCATTAGTAGTATATCTACACTAGATATGTAATGTACATTTAATAACAATATCATTATTACCACATCCACATTAGATATAAGGTCCTGTACAGATTCATTCCAACAGATCAATGTACATTTAATCACAATATCATTAGTACTATATCCACATCACATATAATGTAATATACTGATTCCTTCCCACAGATCAATGTACATTTAATAACGACATTATTCATACTATATCTACACTAGGTATAATGTAACATAGTGATTACATCCCACAGATCAATGTACATTTAATAACAACATCATTCACACTATAACTACATTGGATATAATGTAATATACTGATCCCTTCCCACAGATCAAGGTATCTACATTTAATAACAATATCATTATTACTATATCTACACTAGATATAATGCAATATACGGATTCCTTCCCACAGATCAATGTACATTTAATAATAACATCATTCATACTATACCTGCATTGAATATAATGTAATATACTGATCCCTTCCCACAGGTCAATGTACATACAATAGCAAAATCGTTATTACTATATCTACATTAGGTATAATGTAATGTATTTACTACATCCTACAGATAATTGTACATTTAATAACATCATTCATGCTATAGCTAAATTGGATATAATGTAATATACTCACCCCTTCCCACAGATCAAGGTACCTACATTTAATAACAATATCATTATTACTACATCTACATTAGATATAAAGTAATATACTGATCCCTGCCCACAGTTCAATGTACCTATATTTAATAATAATATCATTAGTACTATATCCACATCATATATAATGTAATATACTGATTCCTTCCCACAGATCAATGTACATTAATAACAACATCATTCATGCTATAGCTAAATTGGATATAATGTAATATACTGATCCCTGCCCACAGGTCAATGTACCTACATTTAATAACAATATCATTAGTACTATATCCACATTAGATATAATGTAATATACTGATCCCTGCCCACAGTTCAATGTAACTATATTTAATAACAATATCATTAGTACTATATCCACATCATATATAATGTAATATACTGATTCCTTCCCACAGATCAATGTACATTTAACTACAGCATCATTCATACTATGTCTACATTGGATATAATGTAATATACTGATCCCTGCCCACAGTTCAATGTACCTATATTTAATAATAATATCATTAGTACTATATCCACATCATATATAATGTAATATACTGATTCCTTCCCACAGATCAATGTACATTTAACAACAGCATCATTCATACTATGTCTACATTGGATATAATGTTATATACTGATTCCTTCCCACAGATCAATGTACATATAATACCAATATCATTAGTACTATATCTACATTAGATATGTAATGTACATTTAATACCAATATCATTAGTAGTATATCTACACTAGATATGTAATGTACATTTAATAACAATATCATTATTACCACATCCACATTAGATATAAGGTCCTGTACAGATTCATTCCAACAGATCAATGTACATTTAATCACAATATCATTAGTACTATATCCACATCACATATAATGTAATATACTGATTCCTTCCCACAGATCAATGTACATTTAATAACAACATTATTCATACTATATCTACACTAGGTATAATGTAACATAGTGATTACATCCCACAGATCAATGTACATTTAATAACAACATCATTCACACTATAACTACATTGGATATAATGTAATATACTGATCCCTTCCCACAGATCAAGGTATCTACATTTAATAACAATATCATTATTACTATATCTACACTAGATATAATGCAATATACGGATTCCTTCCCACAGATCAATGTACATTTAATAATAACATCATTCATACTATACCTGCATTGGATATAATGTAATATACTGATCCCTTCCCACAGGTCAATGTACATACAATAGCAAAATCGTTATTACTATATCTACATTAGGTATAATGTAATGTATTTACTACATCCTACAGATAATTGTACATTTAATAACATCATTCATGCTATAGCTAAATTGGATATAATGTAATATACTCACCCCTTCCCACAGATCAAGGTACCTACATTTAATAACAATATCATTATTACTACATCTACATTAGATATAAAGTAATATACTGATCCCTGCCCACAGTTCAATGTACCTATATTTAATAATAATATCATTAGTACTATATCCACATCATATATAATGTAATATACTGATTCCTTCCCACAGATCAATGTACATTAATAACAACATCATTCATGCTATAGCTAAATTGGATATAATGTAATATACTGATCCCTGCCCACAGGTCAATGTACCTACATTTAATAACAATATCATTAGTACTATATCCACATTAGATATAATGTAATATACTGATCCCTGCCCACAGTTCAATGTAACTATATTTAATAACAATATCATTAGTACTATATCCACATCATATATAATGTAATATACTGATTCCTTCCCACAGATCAATGTACATTTAACTACAGCATCATTCATACTATGTCTACATTGGATATAATGTAATATACTGATCCCTGCCCACAGTTCAATGTACCTATATTTAATAATAATATCATTAGTACTATATCCACATCATATATAATGTAATATACTGATTCCTTCCCACAGATCAATGTACATTTAACAACAGCATCATTCATACTATGTCTACATTGGATATAATGTAATATACTGTTCCCTTCCCACAGATCAATGTACATATAATAACAATATCATTATTACTATAACTACACTAGATATAATGTAATATACTGATTACTTCCCTCAGATCAATGTACATTTAATGTCGATATCATTACTACTATTTCTACATTAGATATAAGGTAATATACCATTCCCTTCCCACAGATCAAGGTATCTACATTTAATAACAATATCATTATTACTATATCTACACTAGAAATAATGCAATATACGGATTCCTGCCCACAGATCAATGTACATTTAATAACAACATCGTTCATACTATAACTACATTGGATATAATGTAATATACTGATCCCTGCCCACAGATCAATGTACCTACATTTAATAACAATATCATTAGTACCATATCCACATCAGATATAATGTAATATACTGATCCCTGCCCACAGTTCAATGTAACTATATTCAATAACAATATCATTAGTACTATATCCACATCATATATAATGTAATATACTGATTCCTTCCCACAGATCAATGTACATATAATAGCAATATCGTTATTACTATATCAACATCAGATATGTAATATACATTTAAAAACAAATCATTATTACTATATCAACGTCGGTTATAACGAAATGTACTGATTCCTTCCCAAGGATCAATGTACATATAATCGCAATATCATTATTAGTTACTATATCTACATCGGTTGTAACGCAATATACTGATTCCTTCCCACAGATCAATGTACATTTAATAGCAATATCATTAGTACTATATCTACATTAGATGTAATGTAATATACTGATCCCTTCGCACAGATCAAGGTACCTACATTTAATAACAATATCATTATTACTACATCTACAGTAGATATAATGTAATATACTGATCCCTGCCCACAGATCAATGTACCTACATTTAATAACAATATCATTAGTACTACGTCCACATTACATATAATGTAGTATACTGATTCCTTCTCACAGATGAGTGTAGATTGGATAACAACATCCTTGATACTATATCAACACTAGGTGTAATGTAATGTACTGATCCCTTCCCACAGACCAAGGTGCCTACATTTAGTAACAATATCATTATTACTATATCTACATTAGATATAATGTAATATACTGATCCCTGCCCACCGGTCAATGTACATTTAATAACAACATCGTTCATACTATATCCACATTAGGTATAATGTAATATAGTGATTACGTCCCACAGATCAATGTAACTACATTTAATAGCAATATCCTTAGTACTATATCCACATTACACATAATGTAATATACTGATTCCTTCCCACAGATCAATGTACATTTAACAACAACATCATTCATACTATATCTACAATGGATATAATGTAATATACTGATCCCTTCCCACAGATCAATGTACCTACATTTAATAACAATATCCTTAGTACTATATCCACATTACACATAATGTAATATACTGATTCCTTCCCACAGAACAATGTACATTTAATAACACCATCATTCATACTATATCTACGTTGGATATAATGTAATATACTGATCCCTTCCCACAGGTCAATGTACATATAATAGCATTATCGTTATTACTATATCTACATTAGGTATAATGTAATGTATTAACTACATCCTACAGATCATTGTACATTTAATAACATCATTCATGCTATAGCTAAATTGGATATAATGTAATATACTGATCCTTTCCCACAGATCAAGGTAGCTACATTTAATAACATTATCATTAATACTATATCTACATGAGATATAATGTTACATACTAATCCCTGCCCACAGTTCAATGTACCTATACTTAATAACAATATCATTAGTACTATATCCACATCATATATAATGTAATATACCGATTCCTTCCCACAGATCAACGTAGATTTAATAACACCATCATTCATGCTATAGCTAAATTGGATATAATGTAATATACTGATCCCTTCCCACAGATCAAGGTATCTACACTTAATAACAATATCATTATTACTATATCTACACTAGATATAATGCTATATACGGATTCCTTCCCACAGATCAATGTACATTTAATAACAACATCATTCATACTATATCTGCATTGGATATAATGTAATATACTGATCCCTTCCCACAGGTCAATGTACATACAATAGCAAAATCGTTATTGCTATATCTACATTAGGTATAATGTAATGTATTTACTTCATCCTACAAATCATTGTACATTTAATAACATCATTCATGCTATAGCTAAATTGGATATAATGTAATATACTGATCCCTGCCCACAGATCAATGTACCTACATTTAATAATAATATCATTAGTACTATATCTACATTAGATATAATGTAATATACTGATCCCTGCCCACAGTTCAATGTAACTATATTCAATAACAATATCATTAGTACTATATCCACATAATATATAATGTAATATACTGATTCCCTCCCACAGATCAAGGTACCTACATTTAATAACAATATCCTTAGTACTATATCCACATTACACATAATGTAATATACTGATTCCTTCCCACAGAACAATGTACATTTAATAACACCATCATTCATACTATATCTACACGAGGTATAATGTAATATAGTGATTACGTCCCACAGATCAATGTACCTACATTTAATAACAATATCCTGTGTACTATATCCACATTACACATAATGCAATATACTGATTCATTCCCACAGATCAATATACCTTTAATAACCATATCATTAGTACTATATCTACATTCGATATATTGTAATATAGTGATTCATTCCCACAGATGAATGTGCCTTTAATAACAATATCATTAGCACTACATCTACATTCGATATAATGTAATATAGTGATCCATTCCCACAGACCAATGCACCTTTAATAACAATATCATTAGCACTATATCTACATTCGATATAACGTAATATGCAGATTCATTCCCACAGATATGTATATATAATAACCATATCATTAGTACCATACCTACATTCGATATAATGTAATATACTGATGGATTCCCACAAATCAATGCACCTTTCATAACAATATCATTAGCACTATATCTACATTCGACATAATGTAATATACTGATTCATTCCCACTGATCAATGTACATTTAATAACAACATCATTAGTAGTATATCTACATTACATACGTAATGTACAGTTAATAACAATATTATTATCACCATATCTACATTAGATATAATGTAATATACTGATTGATCCCCAAAGATCAATGTACATTTCATAACAATATCATTAGTACTAAATCTACATTCGATATAATGTAATATACTGATTCATTCCCACAGATCAATATATTTAATAACCATATCAGTAGTACTATATCTACATTCGATATAATGAAATATACTGATTCATTCCCACAGATCAATGTATCTTTAATAACAATATCATTAGCACTATATCTACATTCGATATAATGTAATATAGTGATTCATTCCCACAGATCAATGTGCCTTTAATAACAATATCATTAGCACTACATCTACATTCGATATAATGTAATATAGTGATCCATTCCCACAGACCAATGCACCTTTAATAACAATATCATTAGCACTATATCTACATTCGATATAACGTAATATGCAGATTCATTCCCACAGATATGTATATATAATAACCATATCATTAGTACCATAC
The DNA here is from genome assembly GCF_051020975.1 of Osmia lignaria lignaria. NCBI lineage: Eukaryota > Metazoa > Arthropoda > Insecta > Hymenoptera > Megachilidae > Osmia > Osmia lignaria. Next base: position 3,373,081 of record NC_135035.1, read on the forward strand.
CTACATTCGATATAATGTAATATACTGATGGATTCCCACAAATCAATGCACCTTTCATAACAATATCATTAGCACTATATCTACATTCGACATAATGTAATATACTGATTCATTCCCACTGATCAATGTACATTTAATAACAACATCATTAGTAGTATATCTACATTACATACGTAATGTACAGTTAATAACAATATTATTATCACCATATCTACATTAGATATAATGTAATATACTGATTGATCCCCATAGATCAATGTACCTACATTTAATAACAATATCATTAGTACTACGTCCACATTACATATAATGTAGTATACTGATTCCTTCTCACAGATCAGTGTAGATTTAATAACAACATCCTTCATACTATATCAACACTAGGTATAATGTAATATACTGATCCCTTCCCACAGACCAAGGTGCCTACATTTAGTAACAATATCATTATTACTATATCTACATTAGATATAATGTAATATACTGATCCCTGCCCACCGGTCAGTGTACATTTAATAACAACATCGTTCATACTATATCCACATTAGGTATAATGTAATATAGTGATTACGTCCCACAGATCAATGTAACTACATTTAATAACAATATCCTTAGTACTATATCCACATTACACATAATGTAATATACTGATTCCTTCCCACAGATCAATGTACATTTAACAACAACATCATTCATACTATATCTACAATGGATATAATGTAATATACTGATCCCTTCCCACAGATCAATGTACCTACATTTAATAACAATATCCTTAGTACTATATCCACATTACACATAATGTAATATACTGATTCCTTCCCACAGAACAATGTACATTTAATAACACCATCATTGATACTATATCTACACGAGGTATAATGTAATATAGTGATTACGTCCCACAGATCAATGTACCTACATTTAATAACAATATCCTTAGTACTATATCCACATTACACATAATGCAATATACTGATTCATTCCCACAGATCAATATACCTTTAATAACCATATCATTAGTACTATATCTACATTCGATATATTGTAATATAGTGATTCATTCCCACAGATCGATGTGCCTTTAATAACAATATCATTAGCACTACATCTACATTCGATATAATGTAATATAGTGATCCATTCCCACAGACCAATGCACCTATAATAGCAATATCATTAGCACTATATCTACATTCGATATAACGTAATATGCAGATTCATTCCCACAGATATGTATATATAATAACCATATCATTAGTACCATACCTACATTCGATATAATGTAATATACTGATGGATTCCCACAAATCAATGCACCTTTCATAACAATATCATTAGCACTATATCTACATTCGACATAATGTAATATACTGATTCATTCCCACTTATCAATGTACATTTAATAACAACATCATTAGTAGTATATCTACATTACATACGTAATGTACAGTTAATAACAATATTATTATCACCATATCTACATTAGATATAATGTAATATACTGATTGATCCCCAAAGATCAATGTACATTTCATAACAATATCATTAGTACTAAATCTACATTCGATATAATGTAATATACTGATTCATTCCCACAGATCAATATATTTAATAACCATATCAGTAGTACTATATCTACATTCGATATAATGAAATATACTGATTCATTCCCACAGATCAATGTATCTTTAATAACAATATCATTAGCACTATATCTACATTCGATATAATGTAATATAGTGATTCATTCCCACAGATCAATGTGCCTTTAATAACAATATCATTAGCACTACATCTACATTCGATATAATGTAATATAGTGATCCATTCCCACAGACCAATGCACCTTTAATAACAATATCATTAGCACTATATCTACGTTCGATATAACGTAATATGCAGATTCATTCCCACAGATATGTATATATAATAACCATATCATTAGTACCATACCTACATTCGATATAATGTAATATACTGATGGATTCCCACAAATCAATGCACCTTTCATAACAATATCATTAGCACTATATCTACATTCGACATAATGTAATATACTGATTCATTCCCACTGATCAATGTACATTTAATAACAACATCATTATTAGTATATCTACATTACATACGTAATGTACAGTTAATAACAATATTATTATCACCATATCTACATTAGATATAATGTAATACACTGATTGATCCCCATAGATCAATGTACCTTCATTTAATAACAATATCATTAGTACTACGTCCACATTACATATAATGTAGTATACTGATTCCTTCTCACAGATCAGTGTAGATTGGATAACAACATCCTTCATACTATATCAACACTAGGTATAATGTAATATACTGATCCCTTCCCACAGACCAAGGTGCCTACAATTTAGTAACAATATCATTATTACTATATCTACATTAGATATAATGTAATATACTGATCCCTGCCCACCGGTCAATGTACATTTAATAACAACATCGTTCATACTATATCCACATTAGGTATAATGTAATATAGTGATTACGTCCCACAGATCAATGTAACTACATTTAATAACAATATCCTTAGTACTATATCCACATTACACATAATGTAATATACTGATCCCTTCCCACAGGTCAATGTACATACAATAGCAAAATCGTTATTGCTATATCTACATTAGGTATAATTTAATGTATTTACTTCATCCTACAAATCATTGTACATTTAATAACATCATTCATGCTATAGCTAAATTGGATATAATGTAATATACTCACCCCTTCCCACAGATCAAGGTACCTACATTTAATAACAATATCCTTAGTACTATATCCACATTACACATAATGTAATATACTGATTCCTTCCCACAGAACAATGTACATTTAATAACACCATCATTCATACTATATCTACACGAGGTATAATGTAATATAGTGATTACGTCCCACAGATCAATGTACCTAGATTTAGTAACAATATCCTGTGTATCCTGTTTAGTAACAATATCCACATTACACATAATGCAATATACTGATTCATTCCCACAGATCAATATACCTTTAATAACCATATCATTAGTACTATATCTACATTCGATATATTGTAATATAGTGATTCATTCCCACAGATCGATGTGCCTTTAATAACAATATCATTAGCACTACATCTACATTCGATATAATGTAATATAGTGATCCATTCCCACAGACCAATGCACCTATAATAGCAATATCATTAGCACTATATCTACATTCGATATAACGTAATATGCAGATTCATTCCCACAGATATGTATATATAATAACCATATCATTAGTACCATACCTACATTCGATATAATGTAATATACTGATGGATTCCCACAAATCAATGCACCTATCATAACAATATCATTAGCACTATATCTACATTCGACATAATGTAATATACTGATTCATTCCCACTGATCAATGTACATTTAATAACAACATCATTAGTAGTATATGTACATTACATACGTAATGTACAGTTAATAACAATATTATTATCACCATATCTACATTAGATATAATGTAATATACTGATTCATTCCCACAGATCAATATACCTTTAATAACCATATCATTAGTACTATATCTACATTAGATATAATGTAATATACTGATTCATTCCCGCAGATCAATGTGCCTTTAATAACAATATCATTAGCACTATATCTACATTCGATATAATGTAATATACTGATTCATTCCCACAGACCAATGCACCATTAATAACAATATCATTAGCACTATATCTACATTCGATATAACGTAATATACTGATTCATTCCCACAGATATGTACATATAATAACCATATCATAAGTACCATACCTACATTCGATATAATGTAATATACTGATGGATTGCCACAGATCAATGCACCTTTCATAACAATATCATTAGCACTATATCTACATTCGATATAATTTCATATACAGATTCATTCCCACTGATCAATGTACATTTAATAACAATATCATTAGTAGTATATTTACGTTACATACGTAATGTACAATTAATAACAATATCGTTATTACCATATCTACATTAGATATAATGTAATATACTGATTCATTCCCACAGATCAATATACCTTTAATAACCATATCATTAGTACTATATCTACATTCGATATATTGTAATATAGTGATTCATTCCCACAGATCAATGTGCCTTTAATAACAATATCATTAGCACTACATCTACATTCGATATAATGTAATATAGTGATCCATTCCCACAGACCAATGCACCTTTAATAACAATATCATTAGCACTATATCTACATTCGATATAACGTAATATGCAGATTCATTCCCACAGATATGTATATATAATAACCATATCATTAGTACCATACCTACATTCGATATAATGTAATATACCGATGGATTCCCACAGATCAATGTACATTTAATAACCATATCATTAGTACCATATCTACATTAGATATGTAATGTACATTTAATAACAATATCATTATTACTATATCTACATTAGGTATAATGTCATATACTGATCCCTGCCCACAGATCAATGTACCTACATTTAATAACAATATCATTAGTACTACGTCCACATTACATATAATGTAGTATACTGATTCCTTCTCACAGATCAGTGTAGATTTAATAACAACATCCTTCATACTATATCAACACTAGGTATAATGTAATATACTGATCCCTTCCCACAGACCAAGGTGCCTACATTTAGTAACAATATCATTATTACTATATCTACATTAGATATAATGTAATATCCTGATCCCTGCCCACCGGTCAATGTACATTTAATAACAACATCGTTCATACTATATCCACATTAGGTATAATGTAATATAGTGATTACGTCCCACAGATCAATGTACCTACATTTAATAACAATATCCTTAGTACTATATCCACATTACACATAATGTAATATACTGATCCCTTCCCACAGACGAAGGTGCCTACATTTAATAACAATATCATTAGTACTATATCCACATCATATATAATGTAATATACTGATTCCTTCCCACAGATCAACGTAGATTTAATAACAACATCATTCATACAATATCAACACTAGGTATAATGTAATATAGTGATTCCTCCCCACAGATCAATGTACATTTTATAACAACATCATTCATACTATATCTACATTGGATATAATGTAATATACTGATCCCTTCCCACAGATCAATGTACATTTAATAACAACAGCATTCATACTATATCAACACTAGGTATAATGTAATATAGTGATTACATCCCACAGATCAAGGTACATTCAATATCGATATCATTATTACTATATCTACATTAGATAAAATGTAATATACTGATCCCTTCCCACAGATCAAGGTGCCTACATTTAGTAACAATATCATTATTACTATATCTACATTAGATATAATGTAATATACTGATCGCTGCCCACCGGTCAATGTACATTTAATAACAACATCGTTCATACTATATCCACATTAGGTATAATGTAATATAGTGATTACGTCTCACAGATCAATGTACCTACATTTAATAACAATATCCTTAGTACTATATCCACATTACACATAATGTAATATACTGATCCCTTCCCACAGGTCAATGTACATATAATAGCATAATCGTTATTATTATATCTACATTAGGTATAATGTAATGTATTAACTACATCCTACAGATCATTGTACATTTAATAACATCATTCATGCTATAGCTAAATTGGATATAATGTAATATACTGATCCTTTCCCACAGATCAAGGTAGCTACATTTAATAACATTATCATTAATACTATATCTACATGAGATATAATGATATATACTAATCCCTGCCCACAGATCAATGTATATTTAATAGCGATATCATTATTACTATATCTACATTAGATATAATGTTATATACTGATCCCTGCCCACAGTTCAATGTACCTATACTTAATAACAATATCATTAGTACTATATCCACATCATATATAATGTAATATACCGATTCCTTCCCACAGATCAACGTAGATTTAATAACAACATCATTCATACTATATCAACACTAGGTATAATGTAATATAGTGATTACATCCCACAGATCAAGGTACATTTAGTAACACCATCATTCATTCTATATCTACACTCGATATAATACAACATACGGATTCCTCCCCACAGATCAATGTACATTTTATAACAACATCATTCATACTATATCTACATTAGATATAATGTAATATACTAATCCCTGCCCACAGATCAATGTATATTTAGTAGCGATATCATTATTACTATATCTACATTGGATATAATGTAATATACTGAACCCTCCCCACAGATCAATGTACCTACATTTAACAACAATATCATTAGTACTACGTCCACATTGCATATAATGTAATATACTGATTCCTTGCTACAGATCAGTGCACATTTAATAACAACATCATTTATTACATATCTATATTGGGTACAATGTAATATAGTGATTACATCCCACAGATCGATGTACATGTAATATCGATATCATTATTACTATATCTACATTAGATATAATGTAATATACTGATCCCTGCCCATAGTTCAATGTACCTATATTTAATAACAATATCATTAGTACTATATCCACATCACATATAATGTAATATACTGATCCCTTCCCGCAGATCAATGTACATTTAGTAACACCATCATTCATACTATATCTACACTAGGTATAATGTAACATAGTGATTACATCCCACAGATCAATGTACATTTAATAACAACATCATTCATACTATAACTACATTGGATATAATGTAATATACTGATCCCTCCCCACAGATCAATGTACATATAACAGCAACATCGTTATTACTATATCTGCATTAGGTATAATGTAATCTAGTGACTACATCCCACAGATCATTGTACGTTTAATAACACCATCATTCATGCTATAGCTAAATTGGATATAATGTAATATACTGATCCCTTCCCACAGATCAAGGTATCTACATTTAATAACAATATCATTATTACTATATCTACAATAGATATAATGTAATATACTGATCCCTTCGCACAGATCAAGGTACCTACATTTAATAACAATATCACTAGTATTACGTCCACATTACATATAATGTAGTATACTGATTCCTTCTCACAGATCAGTGTAGATTTAATAACAACATCCTTCATACTATATCAACACTAGGTATAATGTAATATACTGATCCCTTCCCACAGACCAAGGTGCCTACATTTAGTAACAATATCATTATTACTATATCTGCATTAGATATAATGTAATATACTGATCCCTGCCCACCGGTCAATGTACATTTAATAACAACATCGTTCATACTATATCCACATTAGGTATAATGTAATATGGTGATTACGTCCCACAGATCAATGTACCTACATTTAATAACAATATCCTTAGTACTATATCCGCATTACACATAATGTAATATACTGATTCCTTCCCACAGATCAATGTACATTTAACAACAACATCATTCATACTATATCTACATTGGATATAATGTAATATACTGATCCCCTCCCACAGATCAATGTACCTTCATTTATTAACAATATCCTTAGTACTATATCCACATTACACATAATGTAATATACTGATTCCTTCCCACAGAACAATGTACATTTAATAACACCATCATTCATACTATATCTACACGAGGTATAATGTAATATAGTGATTACATCCCACAGATCAATGTACATATAACAACAACATCATTCATACTATATCTACATTGGATATAATGTAATATACTGATCCCTTCCCACAGATCAATGTACATTTAGTAACACCATCATTCATACTATATCTACACTGGATATAATACAATATACGGATTCCTACCCAAAGATCAATGTACATTTTATAACAACATCATTCATACTATATCTACATCGGATATAATGTAATATACTGATCCCTTCCCATACGTCAATGTACATATAATAGCAAAATCGTTATTACTATATCTACATTAGATAAAATGGAATATACTGATCCCTTCCCACAGATCAAGGTGCCTACATTTAGTAACAATATCAGTATTACTATGTCTTCATTAGATATAATGTAATATACTAATCCCTCCCCACAGATCAATGTATAGTTAGTAGCGATATCATTATTACTATATCTACATTGGATATAATGTAATATACTGAACCCTCCCCACAGATCAATGTACCTACATTTAACAACAATATCATTAGTACTACGTCCACATTGCATATAATGTAATATACTGATTCCTTCCCACAGATCAATGTACATTTAATAACAACATTATTCATACTATATCTACACTAGGTATAATCTAACATAGTGATTACATCCCACAGATCAATGTACATTTAATAACAACATCATTCATACTATCACTACATTGGATATAATGTAATATACTGATCCCTTCCCACAGATCAATGTACATATAATAGCCTCATCGTTATTACTATATCTGCATTAGGTATAATGTAATCTATTGACTACATCCCACAGATCATGGTACGTTTAATAACACCATCATTCATGCTATAGCTAAATTGGATATAATGTAATATACTGCTCCCTTCCCACAGATCAAGGTATCTACATTTAATAACAATAGCATTATTACTATATCTACACTAGATATAATGCAATATACGGATTCCTTCCCACAGAACAATGTACATTTAATAACACCATCATTCATACTATATCAACACTAGGTATAATGTAATATAGTGATTACATCCCACAGATCAAGGTACATTTAATAACAACATCATTCATACTATATCTACATTGGATATAATGTATTATACTGATCCCTTCCCACAGGTCAAGGTGCCTACATTTAGTAACAATATCATTATTACTATATCTTCATTAGATATAATGTAATATACTAATCCCTGCCCACAGATCAATGTATATTTAGTAGCGATATCATTATTACTATATCTACATTGGATATAATGTAATATACTGAACCCTCCCCACAGATCAATGTACCTACATTTAACAACAATATCATTAGTACTACGTCCACATTGCATATAATGTAATATACTGATTCCTTGCCACAGATCAGTGTACATTTAATAACAACATCATTCATTACATATCTATTTTGGGTACAATGTAATATAGTGATTACATCCCACAGATCAATGTACATGTAATATCGATATCATTATTACTATATCTACATTAGATATAATGTAATATACTGATCCCTGCCCATAGTTCAATGTACCTATATTTAATAACAATATCATTAGTACTATATCCACATCACATATAATGTAATATACTGATCCCTTCCCACAGATCAATGTACATTTAGTAACACCGTCATTCATACTATATCTACACTGGATATAATACAATATACGGGTTCCTCCCCACAGATCAATGTACATTTTATAACAACATCATTCATACTATATCTACATTGGATATAATGTAATATACTGATCCCTTCCCATACGTCAATGTACATATAATAGCAAAATCGTTATTACTATATCTACATTAGGTATAATGTAATATACTGATCCCTGCTCACAGATCAATGTACCTATATTTAATAACAATATGCTTAGTACTATATCCACATTACACATAATGTAATATACTGATTCCTTCCCACAGATCAATGTACATTTAATAACAACAGCATTCATACTATATCAACACTAGGTATAATGTAATATAGTGATTACATCCCACAGATCAAGGTACATTCAATATCGATATCATTATTACTATATCTACATTAGATAAAATGTAATATACTGATTCCTTCCCACAGATCAATGTACATTTAACAACAACATCATTCATACTATATCTACATTGGATATAATGTAATATACTGATCCCTTCCCACAGATCAATGTACCTACATTTAATAACAATATCCTTAGTACTATATCCACATTACACATAATGTAATATACTGATTCCTTCCCACAGAACAATGTACATTTAATAACACCATCATTCATACTATATCTACACTGGATATAATACAATATACGGATTCCTCCCCACAGATCAATGTACATTTTATAACATCATTCATACTATATCTACATTGGATATAATGTAATATACTGATCCCTTCCCATACGTCAATGTACATATAATAGCATAATCGTTATTACTATATCTACATTAGGTATAATGTAATGTATTAACTACATCCTACAGATCATTGTACATTTAATATCATCATTCATGCTATAGCTAAATTGGATATAATGTAATATACTAATCCCTGCCCACAGATCAATGTATATTTAATAGCGATGTCATTATTACTATATCTACATTAGATATAATGTTATATACTGATCCCTGCCCACAGTTCAATGTACCTATACTTAATAACAATATCATTAGTACTATATCCACATCATATATAATGTAATATACCGATTGCTTCCCACAGATCAACGTAGATTTAATAACAACATCATTCATACTATATCAACACTAGGTATAATGTAATATGGTGATTACATCCCACAGATCAAGGTACATTCAATATCGATATCATTATTACTATATCTACATTAGATAAAATGTAATATACTGATCCCTTCCCACAGATCAAGGTGCCTACATTTAGTAACAATATCATTATTACTATATCTACATTAGATATAATGTAATATACTGATCCCTGCCCACCGGTCAATGTACATTTAATAACAACATCGATCATACTATATCCACATTAGGTATAATGTAATATAGTGATTACGTCTCACAGATCAATGTACCTACATTTAATAACAATACCCTTAGTACTATATCCACATTACACATAATGTAATATACTGATTCCTTCCCACAGATCAATGTACATTTAACAACAACATCATTCATACTATATCTACAATGGATATAATGTAATATACTGATCCCTGCCCATAGTTCAATATACCTATATTTAATAACAATATCATTAGTACTATATCCACATCACATATAATGTAATATACTGATCCCTTCCCACAGATCAATGTACATTTAGTAACACCATCATTCATACTATATCTACACTGGATATAATACAATATACGGATTCCTCCCCACAGATCAATGTACATTTTATAACAACATCATTCATACTATATCTACATTGGATATAATGTAATATACTGATCCCTTCCCATACGTCAATGTACATATAATAGCAAAATCGTTATTACTATATCTACATTAGGTATAATGTAATATACTGATCCCTGCTCACAGATCAATGTACCTATATTTAATAACAATATCCTTAGTACTATATCCACATTACACATAATGTAATATACTGATTCCTTCCCACAGATCAATGTACATTTAATAACAACAGCATTCATACTATATCAACACTAGGTATAATGTAATATAGTGATTACATCCCACAGATCAAGGTGCATTCAATATCGATATCATTATTACTGTATCTACATTAGATAAAATGTAATATACTGATTCCTTCCCACAGATCAATGTACATTAACAATAACATCATTCATGCTATAGCTAAATTGGATATAATGTAATATACTGATCCCTTCCCACAGATCAATGTACCTACATTTAATAACAATATCCTTAGTACTATATCCACATTACACATAATGTAATATACTGATTCCTTCCCACAGATCAATGTACATTTAATAACAACAGCATTCATACTATATCAACACTAGGTGTAATGTAATATAGTGATTACATCCCACAGATCAAGGTGCATTCAATATCGATATCATTATTACTGTATCTACATTAGATAAAATGTAATATACTGATTCCTTCCCACAGATCAATGTACATTAACAACAACATCATTCATGCTATAGCTAAATTGGATATAATGTAATATACTGATCCCTTCCCACAGATCAATGTACCTACATTTAATAACAATATCCTTAGTACTATATCCACATTACACATAATGTAATATACTGATTCCTTCCCACAGAACAATGTACATTTAATAACACCATCATTCATACTATATCTACACGAGGTATAATGTAATATAGTGATTACATCCCACAGATCAATGTACATATAACAACAACATCATTCATACTATATCTACATTGGATATAATGTAATATACTTATCCCTTCCCACAGGTCAATGTACATATAATAGCATAATCGTTATTACTATATCTACATTAGGTATAATGTAATGTATTAACTACATCCTACAGATCATTGTACATTTAATATCATCATTCATGCTATAGCTAAATTGGATATAATGTAATATACTGATTCCTTCCCACAGATCAATGTACATTTAATAACAACACTATTCATACTATATCTACACTAGTTATAATGTAACGTGGTGATTACATCCCACAGATCAATGTACATTTAATAATATCATTCATACTATAACTACATTGGATATAATGTAATATACTGATCCCTTCCCACAGATCAAGGTATCTACATTTAATAACAATATCATTATTACTATATCTGCACTAGATATAATGCAATATACGGATTCCTTCCCACAGATCAATGTACATTTAATAACAACATCATTCATACTATAACTACATTCGATATAATGTAATATACTGATCCCTCCCCACAGATCAATGTACCTACATTTAACAACAATATCATTAGTACTACGTCCACATTGCATATAATGTAATATACTGATTCCTTGCCACAGATCAGTGTACATTTAATAACAACATCATTCATTACATATCTATTTTGGGTACAATGTAATATAGTGATTACATCCCACAGATCAATGTACATGTAATATCGATATCATTATTACTATATCTACATTAGATATAATGTAATATACTGATCCCTGCCCATAGTTCAATGTACCTATATTTAATAACAATATCATTAGTACTATATCCACATCACATATAATGTAATATACTGATCCCTTCCCACAGATCAATGTACATTTAGTAACACCGTCATTCATACTATATCTACACTGGATATAATACAATATACGGATTCCTCCCCACAGATCAATGTACATTTTATAACAACATCATTCATACTATATCTACATTGGATATAATGTAATATACTGATCCCTTCCCATACGTCAATGTACATATAATAGCAAAATCGTTATTACTATATCTACATTAGGTATAATGTAATATACTGATCCCTGCTCACAGATCAATGTACCTATATTTAATAACAATATGCTTAGTACTATGTCCACATTACACATAATGTAATATACTGATTCCTTCCCACAGATCAATGTACATTTAATAACAACAGCATTCATACTATATCAACACTAGGTATAATGTAATATAGTGATTACATCCCACAGATCAAGGTACATTCAATATCGATATCATTATTACTATATCTACATTAGATAAAATGTAATATACTGATTCCTTCCCACAGATCAATGTACATTTAACAACAACATCATTCATACTATATCTACATTGGATATAATGTAATATACTGATCCCTTCCCACAGATCAATGTACCTACATTTAATAACAATATCCTTAGTACTATATCCACATTACACATAATGTAATATACTGATTCCTTCCCACAGAACAATGTACATTTAGTAACACCATCATTCATACTATATCTACACGAGGTATAATGTAATATAGTGATTACATCCCACAGATCAATGTACATATAACAACAACATCATTCATACTATATCTACATTGGATATAATGTAATATACTGATCCCTTCCCATACGTCAATGTACATATAATAGCATAATCGTTATTACTATATCTACATTAGGTATAATGTAATGTATTAACTACATCCTACAGATCATTGTACATTTAATATCATCATTCATGCTATAGCTAAATTGGATATAATGTAATATACTAATCCCTGCCCACAGATCAATGTATATTTAATAGCGATGTCATTATTACTATATCTACATTAGATATAATGTTATATACTGATCCCTGCCCACAGTTCAATGTACCTATACTTAATAACAATATCATTAGTACTATATCCACATCATATATAATGTAATATACCGATTGCTTCCCACAGATCAACGTAGATTTAATAACAACATCATTCATACTATATCAACACTAGGTATAATGTAATATGGTGATTACATCCCACAGATCAAGGTACATTCAATATCGATATCATTATTACTATATCTACATTAGATAAAATGTAATATACTGATCCCTTCCCACAGATCAAGGTGCCTACATTTAGTAACAATATCATTATTACTATATCTACATTAGATATAATGTAATATACTGATCCCTGCCCACCGGTCAATGTACATTTAATAACAACATCGATCATACTATATCCACATTAGGTATAATGTAATATAGTGATTACGTCTCACAGATCAATGTACCTACATTTAATAACAATACCCTTAGTACTATATCCACATTACACATAATGTAATATACTGATTCCTTCCCACAGATCAATGTACATTTAACAACAACATCATTCATACTATATCTACAATGGATATAATGTAATATACTGATCCCTGCCCATAGTTCAATGTACCTATATTTAATAACAATATCATTAGTACTATATCCACATCACATATAATGTAATATACTGTTCCCTTCCCACAGATCAATGTACATTTAGTAACACCATCATTCATACTATATCTACACTGGATATAATACAATATACGGATTCCTCCCCACAGATCAATGTACATTTTATAACAACATCATTCATACTATATCTACATTGGATATAATGTAATATACTGATCCCTTCCCATACGTCAATGTACATATAATAGCAAAATCGTTATTACTATATCTACATTAGGTATAATGTAATATACTGATCCCTGCTCACAGATCAATGTACCTATATTTAATAACAATATCCTTAGTACTATATCCACATTACACATAATGTAATATACTGATTCCTTCCCACAGATCAATGTACATTTAATAACAACAGCATTCATACTATATCAACACTAGGTATAATGTAATATAGTGATTACATCCCACAGATCAAGGTACATTCAATATCGATATCATTATTACTGTATCTACATTAGATAAAATGTAATATACTGATTCCTTCCCACAGATCAATGTACATTAACAACAACATCATTCATGCTATAGCTAAATTGGATATAATGTAATATACTGATCCCTTCCCACAGATCAATGTACCTACATTTAATAACAATATCCTTAGTACTATATCCACATTACACATAATGTAATATACTGATTCCTTCCCACAGAACAATGTACATTTAATAACACCATCATTCATACTATATCTACACGAGGTATAATGTAATATAGTGATTACATCCCACAGATCAATGTACATATAACAACAACATCATTCATACTATATCTACATTGGATATAATGTAATATACTGATCCCTTCCCACAGGTCAATGTACATATAATAGCATAATCGTTATTACTATATCTACATTAGGTATAATGTAATGTATTAACTACATCCTACAGATCATTGTACATTTAATATCATCATTCATGCTATAGCTAAATTGGATATAATGTAATATACTGATTCCTTCCCACAGATCAATGTACATTTAATAACAACACTATTCATACTATATCTACACTAGTTATAATGTAACGTGGTGATTACATCCCACAGATCAATGTACATTTAATAATATCATTCATACTATAACTACATTGGATATAATGTAATATACTGATCCCTTCCCACAGATCAAGGTATCTACATTTAATAACAATATCATTATTACTATATCTGCACTAGATATAATGCAATATACGGATTCCTTCCCACAGATCAATGTACATTTAATAACAACATCATTCATACTATAACTACATTCGATATAATGTAATATACTGATCCCTACCCACAGATCAATGTACCTACATTTAACAACAATATCATTAGTACTACGTCCACATTGCATATAATGTAATATACTGATTCCTTGCCACAGATCAGTGTACATTTAATAACAACATCATTCATTACATATCTATTTTGGGTACAATGTAATATAGTGATTACATCCCACAGATCAATGTACATGTAATATCGATATCATTATTACTATATCTACATTAGATATAATGTAATATACTGATCCCTGCCCATAGTTCAATGTACCTATATTTAATAACAATATCATTAGTACTATATCCACATCACATATAATGTAATATACTGATCCCTTCCCACAGATCAATGTACATTTAGTAACACCGTCATTCATACTATATCTACACTGGATATGATACAATATACGGATTCCTCCCCACAGATCAATGTACATTTTATAACAACATCATTCATACTATATCTACATTGGATATAATGTAATATACTGATCCCTTCCCATACGTCAATGTACATATAATAGCAAAATCGTTATTACTATATCTACATTAGGTATAATGTAATATACTGATCCCTGCTCACAGATCAATGTACCTATATTTAATAACAATATGCTTAGTACTATATCCACATTACACATAATGTAATATACTGATTCCTTCCCACAGATCAATGTACATTTAATAACAACAGCATTCATACTATATCAACACTAGGTATAATGTAATATAGTGATTACATCCCACAGATCAAGGTACATTCAATATCGATATCATTATTACTATATCTACATTAGATAAAATGTAATATACTGATTCCTTCCCACAGATCAATGTACATTTAACAACAACATCATTCATACTATATCTACATTGGATATAATGTAATATACTGATCCCTTCCCACAGATCAATGTACCTACATTTAATAACAATATCCTTAGTACTATATCCACATTACACATAATGTAATATACTGATTCCTTCCCACAGAACAATGTACATTTAATAACACCATCATTCATACTATATCTACACTGGATATAATACAATATACGGATTCCTCCCCACAGATCAATGTACATTTTATAACATCATTCATACTATATCTACATTGGATATAATGTAATATACTGATCCCTTCCCATACGTCAATGTACATATAATAGCATAATCGTTATTACTATATCTACATTAGGTATAATGTAATGTATTAACTACATCCTACAGATCATTGTACATTTAATATCATCATTCATGCTATAGCTAAATTGGATATAATGTAATATACTGATTCCTTCCCACAGATCAATGTACATTTAATAACAACATTATTCATACTATATCTACACTAGGTATAATGTAACGTGGTGATTACATCCCACAGATCAATGTACATTTAATAATATCATTCATACTATAACTACATTGGATAGAATGTAATATACTGATCCCTTCCCACAGATCAAGGTATCTACATTTAATAACAATATCATTATTACTATATCTGCACTAGATATAATGCAATATACGGATTCCTTCCCACAGATCAATGTACATTTAATAACAACATCATTCATACTATAACTACATTGGATATAATGTAATATACTGATCCCTTCCCACAGATCAATGTACCTACATTTAATAACAATATCATTAGTACTACGTCCACATTACATATAATGTAGTACACTGATTCCTTCTCTCAGATCAATGTAGATTTAATAACAACATCCTTCATACTATATCAACACTAGGTATAATGTAATATACTGATCCCTTCCCACAGACCAAGGTGCCTACATTTAGTAACAATATCATTATTACTATATCTACATTAGATATAATGTAATATACTGATCCCTGCCCACCGGTCAATGTACATTTAATAACAACATCGTTCATACTATATCCACATTAGGTATAATGTAATATAGTGATTACGTCCCACAGATCAATGTACCTACATTTAACAACAATATCCTTAGTACTATATCCACATTACACATAATGTAATATACTGATTCCTTCCCACAGATCAATGTACATTTAACAACAACATCATTCGTACTATATCTACATTGGATATAATGTAATATACTGATCCCTTCCCACAGATCAATGTACCTACATTTAATAACAATATCCTTAGTACTATATCCACATTACACATAATGTAATATACTGATTCCTTCCCACAGAACAATGTACATTTAGTAACACCATCATTCATACTATATCTACACGAGGTATAATGTAATATAGTGATTACATCCCACAGATCAATGTACATATAACAACAACATCATTCATACTATATCTACATTGGATATAATGTAATATACTGATCCCTTCCCAAAGGTCAATGTACATATAATAGCATAATCGTTATTACTATATCTACATTAGGTATAATGTAATGTATTAACTACATCCTACAGATCATTGTACATTTAATAACATCATTCATGCTATAGCTAAATTGGATATAATGTAATATACTGATCCTTTCCCACAGATCAAGGTAGCTACATTTAATAACATTATCATTAATACTATATCTACATGAGATATAATGTTATATACTAATCCCTGCCCACAGATCAATGTATATTTAGTAGCGATATCATTATTACTATATCTACATTGGATATAAGGTAATATACTGAACCCTCCCCACAGATCAATGTACCTACATTTAACAACAATATCATTAGTACTACGTCCACATTGCATATAATGTAATATACTGATTCCTTGCCACAGATCAGTGTACATTTAATAACAACATCATTCATTACATATCTATTTTGGGTACAATGTAATATAGTGATTACATCCCACAGATCAATGTACATGTAATATCGATATCATTATTACTATATCTACATTAGATATAATGTAATATACTGATCCCTGCCCATAGTTCAATGTACCTATATTTAATAACAATATCATTAGTACTATATCCACATCACATATAATGTAATATACTGATCCCTTCCCACAGATCAATGTACATTTAGTAACACCATCATTCATACTATATCTACACTGGATATAATACAATATACGGATTCCTCCCCACAGATCAATGTACATTTTATAACAACATCATTCATACTATATCTACATTGGATATAATGTAATATACTGATCCCTTCCCATACGTCAATGTACATATAATAGCAAAATCGTTATTACTATATCTACATTAGGTATAATGTAATATACTGATCCCTGCTCACAGATCAATGTACCTATATTTAATAACAATATCCTTAGTACTATATCCACATTACACATAATGTAATATACTGATTCCTTCCCACAGATCAATGTACATTTAAAACAACAGCATTCATACTATATCAACACTAGGTATAATGTAATATAGTGATTACATCCCACAGATCAAGGTACATTCAATATCGATATCATTATTACTGTATCTACATTAGATAAAATGTAATATACTGATTCCTTCCCACAGATCAATGTACATTAACAACAACATCATTCATGCTATAGCTAAATTGGATATAATGTAATATACTGATCCCTTCCCACAGATCAATGTACCTACATTTAATAACAATATCCTTAGTACTATATCCACATTACACATAATGTAATATACTGATTCCTTCCCACAGAACAATGTACATTTAATAACACCATCATTCATACTATATCTACACGAGGTATAATGTAATATAGTGATTACATCCCACAGATCAATGTACATATAACAACAACATCATTCATACTATATCTACATTGGATATAATGTAATATACTTATCCCTTCCCACAGGTCAATGTACATATAATAGTATAATTGTTATTACTATATCTACATTAGGTATAATGTGATGTATTTACTACATCCTACAGATCATTGTACATTTAATAACATCATTCATGCTATAGCTAAATTGGCTATAATGTAATATACTCACCCCTTCCCACAGATCAAGGTACCTACATTTAATAACAATATCATTATTACTACATCTACATTAGATATAAAGTAATATACTGATCCCTGCCCACAGTTCAATGTACCTATATTTAATAATAATATCATTAGTACTATATCCACATCACATATAATGTAATATACTGATTCCTTCCCACAGATCAATGTACATTTAATAACAACATTATTCATACTATATCTACACTAGGTATAATGTAACATAGTGATTACATCCGACAGATCAATGTACACTTAAAAACAACATCATTCATACTATAACTACATTGGATATAATGTAATATACTGATCCCTTCCCACAGATCAAGGTATCTACATTTAATAACAACATCATTATTACTATATCTACACTAGATATAATGCAATATACGGATTCCTTCCCACAGATCAATGTACATTTAATAACAACATCATTCATACTATATCTGCATTGGATATAATGTAATATACTGATCCCTGCCCACCGGTCAATGTACATTTAATAACAACATCGTTCATACTATATCCACATTAGGTATAATGTAACATAGTGATTACGTCCCACAGATCAATGTACCTACATTTAATAACAATATCCGTAGTACTATATCCACATTACACATAATGTAATATACTGATTCCTTCCCACGGATCAATGTACATTGATCAACAACATCATTCATACTATATCTACGATGGATATAATGTAATATACTGATCCCTTCCCACAGATCAATGTACCTACATTTAATAACAATATCCTTAGTACTGTATCCACATTACACATAATGTAATATACTGATTCCTTCCCACAGATCAATGTACATTTAATAACAACATTATTCATACTATATCTACACTAGGGATAATGTAACATAGTGATTACATCCCGCAGATCAATGTACACTTAATAACAACATCATTCATACTATAACTACATTGGATATAATGTAATATACTGATCCCTTCCCACAGATTAAGGTATCTACATTTAATAACAATATCATTATTACTATATCTACACTAGATATCATGCAATATACGGATTCCTTCCCACAGATCAATGTACATTTAATAACAACATCATTCATACTATATCTGCATTGGATATAATGTAATATACTGATCCCTTCCCACAGGTCAATGTACATACAATAGCAAAATCGTTATTACTATATCTACATTAGGTATAATGTAATATACTGATCCCTGCTCACAGATCAATGTACCTATATTTAATAACAATATCCTTAGTACTATATCCACATTACACATAATGTAATATACTGATTCCTTCCCACAGATCAATGTACATTTAATAACAACAGCATTCATACTATATCAACACTAGGTATAATGTAATATAGTGATTACATCCCACAGATCAAGGTACATTCAATATCGATATCATTATTACTATATCTACATTAGATAAAATGTAATATACTGATCCCTTCCCACAGATCAAGGTGCCTACATTTAGTAACAATATCATTATTACTATATCTACATTAGATATAATGTAATATACTGATCGCTGCCCACCGGTCAATGTACATTTAATAACAACATCGTTCATACTATATCCACATTAGGTATAATGTAATATAGTGATTACGTCTCACAGATCAATGTACCTACATTTAATAACAATATCCTTAGTACTATATCCACATTACACATAATGTAATATACTGATCCCTTCCCACAGGTCAATGTACATATAATAGCATAATCGTTATTACTATATCTACATTAGGTATAATGTAATGTATTAACTACATCCTACAGATCATTGTACATTTAATATCATCATTCATGCTATAGCTAAATTGGATATAATGTAATATACTGATTCCTTCCCACAGATCAATGTACATTTAATAACAACACTATTCATACTATATCTACACTAGTTATAATGTAACGTGGTGATTACATCCCACAGATCAATGTACATTTAATAATATCATTCATACTATAACTACATTGGATATAATGTAATATACTGATCCCTTCCCACAGATCAAGGTATCTACATTTAATAACAATATCATTATTACTATATCTGCACTAGATATAATGCAATATACGGATTCCTTCCCACAGATCAATGTACATTTAATAACAACATCATTCATACTATAACTACATTCGATATAATGTAATATACTGATCCCTCCCCACAGATCAAGGTATCTACATTTAATAACAACATCATTATTACTATATCTACACTAGATATAATGCAATATACGGATTCCTTCCCACAGATCAATGTACATTTAATAACAACATCATTCATACTATATCTGCATTGGATATAATGTAATATACTGATCCCTGCCCACCGGTCAATGTACATTTAATAACAACATCGTTGATACTATATCCACATTAGGTATAATGTAACATAGTGATTACGTCCCACAGATCAATGTACCTACATTTAATAACAATATCCGTAGTACTATATCCACATTACACATAATGTAATATACTGATTCCTTCCCACAGATCAATGTACATTGAACAACAACATCATTCATACTATATCTACGATGGATATAATGTAATATACTGATCCCTTCCCACAGGTCAATGTACATACAATAGCAAAATCGTTATTACTATATCCACATTAGGTATAATGTAATGTATTTACTACATCCAACAGATCATTGTACATTTAATAACATCATTCATGCTATAGCTAAATTGGATATAATGTAATATACTCACCCCTTCCCACAGATCAAGGTACCTACATTTAATAACAATATCATTATTACTACATCTACATTAGATATAAAGTAATATACTGATCCCTGCCCACAGTTCAATGTACCCATATTTAATAATAATATCATTAGTACTATATCCACATCATATATAATGTAATATACTGATTCCTTCCCACAGATCAATGTACATTAACAACAACATCATTCATACTATAGCTAAATTGGATATAATGTAATATACTGATCCCTGCCCACAGATCAATGTACCTACATTTAATAACAATATCATTAGTACTATATCTACATTAGATATAATGTAATATACTGATCCCTGCCCACAGATCAATGTACCTACATTTAGTAACAATATCATTATTACTATATCTACATTAGATATAATGTAATATACTGATCCCTGCCCACCGGTCAATGTACATTTAATAACAACATCGTTCATACTATATCCACATTAGGTATAATGTAATATAGTGATTACGTCCCACAGATCAATGTACCTACATTTAATAACAATATCCTTAGTACTATATCCACATTACACATAATGTAATATACTGATTCCTTCCCACAGATCATTGTACATTTAACAACAACATCATTCGTACTATATCTACATTGGATATAATGTAATATACTGATCCCTTCCCACAGATCAATGTACCTACATTTAATAACAATATCCTTAGTACTAAATCCACATTACACATAATGTAATATACTGATTCCTTCCCACAGAACAATGTACATTTAATAACCCCATCATTCATACTATATCTACACGAGGTATAATGTAATATAGTGATTACATCCCCCAGATCAATGTACATATAACAACAACATCATTCATACTATATCTACATTGGATATAATGTAATATACTGATCCCTTCCCAAAGGTCAATGTACATATAATAGCATAATCGTTATTACTATATCTACATTAGGTATAATGTAATGTATTAACTACATCCTACAGATCATTGTACATTTAATAACATCATTCATGCTATAGCTAAATTGGATATAATGTAATATACTGATCCTTTCCCACAGATCAAGGTAGCTACATTTAATAACATTATCATTAATACTATATCTACATGAGATATAATGTTATATACTAATCCCTGCCCAC
The DNA here is from genome assembly GCF_051020975.1 of Osmia lignaria lignaria. Taxonomy (NCBI): domain Eukaryota; kingdom Metazoa; phylum Arthropoda; class Insecta; order Hymenoptera; family Megachilidae; genus Osmia; species Osmia lignaria. The sequence continues at coordinate 3,396,908 of NC_135035.1, forward strand.
AGATCAATGTATATTTAGTAGCGATATCATTATTACTATATCTACATTGGATATAAGGTAATATACTGAACCCTCCCCACAGATCAATGTACCTACATTTAACAACAATATCATTAGTACTACGTCCACATTGCATATAATGTAATATACTGATTCCTTGCCACAGATCAGTGTACATTTAATAACAACATCATTCATTACATATCTATTTTGGGTACAATGTAATATAGTGATTGCATCCCACAGATCAATGTACATGTAATATCGATATCATTATTACTATATCTACATTAGATATAATGTAATATACTGATCCCTGCCCATAGTTCAATGTACCTATATTTAATAACAATATCATTAGTACTATATCCACATCACATATAATGTAATATACTGATCCCTTCCCACAGATCAATGTACATTTAGTAACACCATCATTCATACTATATCTGCACTGGATATAATACAATATACGGATTCCTCCCCACAGATCAATGTACATTTTATAACAACATCATTCATACTATATCTACATTGGATATAATGTAATATACTGATCCCTTCCCATACGTCAATGTACATATAATAGCAAAATCGTTATTACTATATCTACATTAGGTATAATGTAATATACTGATCCCTGCTCACAGATCAATGTACCTATATTTAATAACAATATCCTTAGTACTATATCCACATTACACATAATGTAATATACTGATTCCTTCCCACAGATCAATGTACATTTAATAACAACAGCATTCATACTATATCAACACTAGGTATAATGTAATATAGTGATTACATCCCACAGATCAAGGTACATTCAATATCGATATCATTATTACTGTATCTACATTAGATAAAATGTAATATACTGATTCCTTCCCACAGATCAATGTACATTAACAACAACATCATTCATGCTATAGCTAAATTGGATATAATGTAATATACTGATCCCTTCCCACAGATCAATGTACCTACATTTAATAACAATATCCTTAGTACTATATCCACATTACACATAATGTAATATACTGATTCCTTCCCACAGAACAATGTACATTTAATAACACCATCATTCATACTATATCTACACGAGGTATAATGTAATATAGTGATTACATCCCACAGATCAATGTACATATAACAACAACATCATTCATACTATATCTACATTGGATATAATGTAATATACTGATCCCTTCCCACAGATCAATGTACCTACATTTAATAACAATATCCTTAGTACTATATCCACATTACACATAATGTAATATACTGATTCCTTCCCACAGAACAATGTACATTTAATAACACCATCATTCATACTATATCTACACGAGGTATAATGTAATATAGTGATTACATCCCACAGATCAATGTACATATAACAACAACATCATTCATACTATATCTACATTGGATATAATGTAATATACTTATCCCTTCCCACAGGTCAATGTACATATAATAGTATAATTGTTATTACTATATCTACATTAGGTATAATGTGATGTATTTACTACATCCTACAGATCATTGTACATTTAATAACATCATTCATGCTATAGCTAAATTGGCTATAATGTAATATACTCACCCCTTCCCACAGATCAAGGTACCTACATTTAATAACAATATCATTATTACTACATCTACATTAGATATAAAGTAATATACTGATCCCTGCCCACAGTTCAATGTACCTATATTTAATAATAATATCATTAGTACTATATCCACATCACATATAATGTAATATACTGATTCCTTCCCACAGATCAATGTACATTTAATAACAACATTATTCATACTATATCTACACTAGGTATAATGTAACATAGTGATTACATCCGACAGATCAATGTACACTTAAAAACAACATCATTCATACTATAACTACATTGGATATAATGTAATATACTGATCCCTTCCCACAGATCAAGGTATCTACATTTAATAACAACATCATTATTACTATATCTACACTAGATATAATGCAATATACGGATTCCTTCCCACAGATCAATGTACATTTAATAACAACATCATTCATACTATATCTGCATTGGATATAATGTAATATACTGATCCCTTCCCACAGGTCAATGTACATACAATAGCAAAATCGTTATTACTATATCTACATTAGGTATAATGTAATATACTGATCCCTGCTCACAGATCAATGTACCTATATTTAATAACAATATCCTTAGTACTATATCCACATTACACATAATGTAATATACTGATTCCTTCCCACAGATCAATGTACATTTAATAACAACAGCATTCATACTATATCAACACTAGGTATAATGTAATATAGTGATTACATCCCACAGATCAAGGTACATTCAATATCGATATCATTATTACTATATCTACATTAGATAAAATGTAATATACTGATCCCTTCCCACAGATCAAGGTGCCTACATTTAGTAACAATATCATTATTACTATATCTACATTAGATATAATGTAATATACTGATCGCTGCCCACCGGTCAATGTACATTTAATAACAACATCGTTCATACTATATCCACATTAGGTATAATGTAATATAGTGATTACGTCTCACAGATCAATGTACCTACATTTAATAACAATATCCTTAGTACTATATCCACATTACACATAATGTAATATACTGATCCCTTCCCACAGGTCAATGTACATATAATAGCATAATCGTTATTACTATATCTACATTAGGTATAATGTAATGTATTAACTACATCCTACAGATCATTGTACATTTAATATCATCATTCATGCTATAGCTAAATTGGATATAATGTAATATACTGATTCCTTCCCACAGATCAATGTACATTTAATAACAACACTATTCATACTATATCTACACTAGTTATAATGTAACGTGGTGATTACATCCCACAGATCAATGTACATTTAATAATATCATTCATACTATAACTACATTGGATATAATGTAATATACTGATCCCTTCCCACAGATCAAGGTATCTACATTTAATAACAATATCATTATTACTATATCTGCACTAGATATAATGCAATATACGGATTCCTTCCCACAGATCAATGTACATTTAATAACAACATCATTCATACTATAACTACATTCGATATAATGTAATATACTGATCCCTCCCCACAGATCAATGTACCTACATTTAACAACAATATCATTAGTACTACGTCCACATTGCATATAATGTAATATACTGATTCCTTGCCACAGATCAGTGTACATTTAATAACAACATCATTCATTACATATCTATTTTGGGTACAATGTAATATAGTGATTACATCCCACAGATCAATGTACATGTAATATCGATATCATTATTACTATATCTACATTAGATATAATGTAATATACTGATCCCTGCCCATAGTTCAATGTACCTATATTTAATAACAATATCATTAGTACTATATCCACATCACATATAATGTAATATACTGATCCCTTCCCACAGATCAATGTACATTTAGTAACACCGACATTCATACTATATCTACACTGGATATAATACAATATACGGATTCCTCCCCACAGATCAATGTACATTTTATAACAACATCATTCATACTATATCTACATTGGATATAATGTAATATACTGATCCCTTCCCATACGTCAATGTACATATAATAGCAAAATCGTTATTACTATATCTACATTAGGTATAATGTAATATACTGATCCCTGCTCACAGATCAATGTACCTATATTTAATAACAATATGCTTAGTACTATATCCACATTACACATAATGTAATATACTGATTCCTTCCCACAGATCAATGTACATTTAATAACAACAGCATTCATACTATATCAACACTAGGTATAATGTAATATAGTGATTACATCCCACAGATCAAGGTACATTCAATATCGATATCATTATTACTATATCTACATTAGATAAAATGTAATATACTGATTCCTTCCCACAGATCAATGTACATTTAACAACAACATCATTCATACTATATCTACATTGGATATAATGTAATATACTGATCCCTTCCCACAGATCAATGTACCTACATTTAATAACAATATCCTTAGTACTATATCCACATTACACATAATGTAATATACTGATTCCTTCCCACAGAACAATGTACATTTAATAACACCATCATTCATACTATATCTACACTGGATATAATACAATATACGGATTCCTCCCCACAGATCAATGTACATTTTATAACATCATTCATACTATATCTACATTGGATATAATGTAATATACTGATCCCTTCCCATACGTCAATGTACATATAATAGCATAATCGTTATTACTATATCTACATTAGGTATAATGTAATGTATTAACTACATCCTACAGATCATTGTACATTTAATATCATCATTCATGCTATAGCTAAATTGGATATAATGTAATATACTGATTCCTTCCCACAGATCAATGTACATTTAATAACAACATTATTCATACTATATCTACACTAGGTATAATGTAACGTGGTGATTACATCCCACAGATCAATGTACATTTAATAATATCATTCATACTATAACTACATTGGATAGAATGTAATATACTGATCCCTTCCCACAGATCAAGGTATCTACATTTAATAACAATATCATTATTACTATATCTGCACTAGATATAATGCAATATACGGATTCCTTCCCACAGATCAATGTACATTTAATAACAACATCATTCATACTATAACTACATTGGATATAATGTAATATACTGATCCCTTCCCACAGATCAATGTACCTACATTTAATAACAATATCATTAGTACTACGTCCACATTACATATAATGTAGTACACTGACTCCTTCTCTCAGATCAATGGAGATTTAATAACAACATCCTTTATACTATATCAACACTAGGTATAATGTAATATACTGATCCCTTCCCACAGACCAAGGTGCCTACATTTAGTAACAATATCATTATTACTATATCTACATTAGATATAATGTAATATACTGATCCCTGCCCACCGGTCAATGTACATTTAATAACAACATCGTTCATACTATATCCACATTAGGTATAATGTAATATAGTGATTACGTCCCACAGATCAATGTACCTACATTTAACAACAATATCCTTAGTACTATATCCACATTACACATAATGTAATATACTGATTCCTTCCCACAGATCAATGTACATTTAACAACAACATCATTCGTACTATATCTACATTGGATATAATGTAATATACTGATCCCTTCCCACAGATCAATGTACCTACATTTAATAACAATATCCTTAGTACTATATCCACATTACACATAATGTAATATACTGATTCCTTCCCACAGAACAATGTACATTTAATAACACCATCATTCATACTATATCTACACGAAGTATAATGTAATATAGTGATTACATCCCACAGATCAATGTACATATAACAACAACATCATTCATACTATATCTAAATTGGATATAATGTAATATACTGATCCCTTCCCACAGGTCAATATACATATAATAGTATAATTGTTATTACTATATCTACATTAGGTATAATGTAATGTATTTACTACATCCTACAGATCATTGTACATTTAATAACATCATTCATGCTATAGCTAAATTGGCTATAATGTAATATACTCACCCCTTCCCACAGATCAAGGTACCTACATTTAATAACAATATCATTAATACTACATCTACATTAGATATAAAGTAATATACTGATCCCTGCCCACAGTTCAATGTACCTATATTTAATAATAATATCATTAGTACTTAATCCACATCGTATATAATGTAATATACTGATTCCTTCCCACAGATCAATGTACATTAACAACAACATCATTCATGCTATAGCTAAATTGGATATAATGTAATATACTGATCCCTGCCCACCGGTCAATGTACATTTAATAACAACATCGTTCATACTATATCCACATTAGGTATAATGTAATATAGTGATCACGTCCCACAGATCAATGTACCTACATTTAATAACAATATCCTTAGTACTATACCCACATTACACATAATGTAATATACTGATTCCTTCCCACAGATCAATGTACATTTAACAACAACATCATTCATACTATATCCACAATGGATATAATGTAATATACTGATCCCTGCCCATAGTTCAATGTACCTATATTTAATAACAATATCATTAGTACTATATCCACATCACATATAATGTAATATACTGATTCCTTCCCACAGATCAATGTACATTTAATAACAACATTACTCATACTATATCTACACTAGGTATAATGTAACATAGTGATTACATCCGACAGATCAATGTACACTTAAAAACAACATCATTCATACTATAACTACATTGGATATAATGTAATATACTTCCCACAGATCAAGGTATCTACATTTAATAACAACATCATTATTACTATATCTACACTAGATATAATGCAATATACGGATTCCTTCCCACAGATCAATGTACATTTAATAACAACATCATTCATACTATATCTGCATTGGATATAATGTAATATACTGATCCCTGCCCACCGGTCAATGTACATTTAATAACAACATCGTTCATACTATATCCACATTAGGTATAATGTAACATAGTGATTACGTCTCACAGATCAATGTACCTACATTTAATAACAATATCCGTAGTACTATATCCACATTACACATAATGTAATATACTGATTCCTTCCCACAGATCAATGTACACTGAACAACAACATCATTCATACTATATCTACGATGGATATAATGTAATATACTGATCCCTTCCCACAGGTCAATGTACATACAATAGCAAAATCGTTATTACTATATCCACATTAGGTATAATGTAATGTATTTACTACATCCAACAGATCATTGTACATTTAATAACATCATTCATGCTATAGCTAAATTGGATATAATGTAATATACTCACCCCTTCCCACAGATCAAGGTACCTACATTTAATAACAATATCATTATTACTACAGCTACATTAGATATAAAGTAATATACTGATCCCTGCCCACAGTTCAATGTACCCATATTTAATAATAATATCATTAGTACTATATCCACATCATATATAATGTAATATACTGATTCCTTCCCACAGATCAATGTACATTAACAACAACATCATTCATACTATAGCTAAATTGGATATAATGTAATATACTGATCCCTGCCCACAGATCAATGTACCTACATTTAATAACAATATCCTTTGTACTATATCCACATTACACATAATGTAATATACTGATTCCTTCCCACAGAACAATGTACATTTAATAACCCCATCATTCATACTATATCTACACGAGGTATAATGTAATATAGTGATTACATCCCCCAGATCAATGTACATATAACAACAACATCATTCATACTATATCTACATTGGATATAATGTAATATACTGATCCCTTCCCAAAGGTCAATGTACATATAATAGCATAATCGTTATTACTATATCTACATTAGGTATAATGTAATGTATTAACTACATCCTACAGATCATTGTACATTTAATAACATCATTCATGCTATAGCTAAATTGGATATAATGTAATATACTGATCCTTTCCCACAGATCAAGGTAGCTACATTTAATAACATTATCATTAATACTATATCTACATGAGATATAATGTTATATACTAATCCCTGCCCACAGATCAATGTATATTTAGTAGCGATATCATTATTACTATATCTACATTGGATATAAGGTAATATACTGAACCCTCCCCACAGATCAATGTACCTACATTTAACAACAATATCATTAGTACTACGTCCACATTGCATATAATGTAATATACTGATTCCTTGCCACAGATCAGTGTACATTTAATAACAACATCATTCATTACATATCTATTTTGGGTACAATGTAATATAGTGATTACATCCCACAGATCAATGTACATGTAATATCGATATCATTATTACTATATCTACATTAGATATAATGTAATATACTGATCCCTGCCCATAGTTCAATGTACCTATATTTAATAACAATATCATTAGTACTATATCCACATCACATATAATGTAATATACTGATCCCTTCCCACAGATCAATGTACATTTAGTAACACCATCATTCATACTATATCTACACTGGATATAATACAATATACGGATTCCTCCCCACAGATCAATGTACATTTTATAACAACATCATTCATACTATATCTACATTGGATATAATGTAATATACTGATCCCTTCCCACAGGTCAATGTACATACAATAGCAAAATCGTTATTACTATATCTACATTAGGTATAATGTAATATACTGATCCCTGCTCACAGATCAATGTACCTATATTTAATAACAATATCCTTAGTACTATATCCACATTACACATAATGTAATATACTGATTCCTTCCCACAGATCAATGTACATTTAATAACAACAGCATTCATACTATATCAACACTAGGTATAATGTAATATAGTGATTACATCCCACAGATCAAGGTACATTCAATATCGATATCATTATTACTATATCTACATTAGATAAAATGTAATATACTGATCCCTTCCCACAGATCAAGGTGCCTACATTTAGTAACAATATCATTATTACTATATCTACATTAGATATAATGTAATATACTGATCGCTGCCCACCGGTCAATGTACACTTAATAACAACATCGTTCATACTATATCCACATTAGGTATAATGTAATATAGTGATTACGTCTCACAGATCAATGTACCTACATTTAATAACAATATCCTTAGTACTATATCCACATTACACATAATGTAATATACTGATCCCTTCCCACAGGTCAATGTACATATAATAGCATAATCGTTATTACTATATCTACATTAGGTATAATGTAATGTATTAACTACATCCTACAGATCATTGTACATTTAATAACATCATTCATGCTATAGCTAAATTGGATATAATGTAATATACTGATCCTTTCCCGCAGATCAAGGTAGCTACATTTAATAACATTATCATTAATACTATATCTACATGAGATATAATGTTATATACTAATCCCTGCCCACAGATCAATGTATATTTAATAGCGATATCATTATTACTATATCTACATTAGATATAATGTTATATACTGATCCCTGCCCACAGTTCAATGTACCTATACTTAATAACAATATCATTAGTACTATATCCACATCATATATAATGTAATATACCGATTCCTTCCCACAGATCAACGTAGATTTAATAACAACATCATTCGTACTATATCAACACTAGGTATAATGTAATATAGTGATTACATCCCACAGATCAAGGTACATTTAATAACAACATCATTCATACTATATCTACATTGGATATAATGTATTATACTGATCCCTTCCCACAGGTCAAGGTGCCTACATTTAGTAACAATATCATTATTACTATATCTTCATTAGATATAATGTAATATACTAATCCCTGCCCACAGATCAATGTATATTTAGTAGCGATATCATTATTACTATATCTACATTGGATATAATGTAATATACTGAACCCTCCCCACAGATCAATGTACCTACATTTAACAACAATATCATTAGTACTACGTCCACATTGCATATAATGTAATATACTGATTCCTTGCCACAGATCAGTGTACATTTAATAACAACATCATTCATTACGTATCTATTTTGGGTACAATGTAATATAGTGATTACATCCCACAGATCAATGTACATGTAATATCGATATCATTATTACTATATCTACATTAGATATAATGTAATATACTGATCCCTGCCCATAGTTCAATGTACCTATATTTAATAACAATATCATTAGTACTATATCCACATCACATATAATGTAATATACTGATCCCTTCCCACAGATCAATGTACATTTAGTAACACCATCATTCATACTATATCTACACTGGATATAATACAATATACGGATTCCTCCCCACAGATCAATGTACATTTTATAACAACATCATTCATACTATATCTACATTGGATATAATGTAATATACTGATCCCTTCCCATACGTCAATGTACATATAATAGCAAAATCGTTATTACTATATCTACATTAGGTATAATGTAATATACTGATCCCTGCTCACAGATCAATGTACCTATATTTAATAACAATATCCTTAGTACTATATCCACATTACACATAATGTAATATACTGATTCCTTCCCACAGATCAATGTACATTTAATAACAACAGCATTCATAATATATCAACACTAGGTATAATGTAATATAGTGATTACATCCCACAGATCAAGGTACATTCAATATCGATATCATTATTACTATATCTACATTAGATAAAATGTAATATACTGATTCCTTCCCACAGATCAATGTACATTTAACAACAACATCATTCATACTATATCTACATTGGATATAATGTAATATACTGATCCCTTCCCACAGATCAATGTACCTACATTTAATAACAATATCCTTAGTACTATATCCACATTACACATAATGTAATATACTGCTTCCTTCCCACAGAACAATGTACATTTAATAACACCATCATTCATACTATATCTACACGAGGTATAATGTAATATACTGATTCCTTCCCACAGATCAATGTACATTTAATAACAACATTATTCATACTATATCTACACTAGGTATAATGTAACGTGGTGATTACATCCCACAGATCAAAGTACATTTAATAATATCATTCATACTATAACTACATTGGATAGAATGTAATATACTGATCCCTTCCCACAGATCAAGGTATCTACATTTAATAACAATATCATTATTACTATATCTGCACTAGATATAATGCAATATACGGATTCCTTTCCACAGATCAATGTACAATTAATAACAACATCATTCATACTATAACTACATTGGATATAATGTAATATACTGATCCCTTCCCACAGATCAATGTACCTACATTTAATAACAATATCATTAGTACTACGTCCACATTACATATAATGCAGTATACTGATTCCTTCTCTCAGATCAGTGTAGATTTAATAACAACATCCTTCATACTATATCAACACTAGGTATAATGTAATATACTGATCCCTTCCCACAGATCAAGGTATCTACATTTAATAACAATATCATTATTACTATATCTGCACTAGATATAATGCAATATACGGATTCCTTCCCACAGATCAATGTACATTTAATAACAACATCATTCATACTATAACTACATTCGATATAATGTAATATACTGATCCCTCCCCACAGATCAATGTACCTACATTTAACAACAATATCATTAGTACTACGTCCACATTGCATATAATGTAATATACTGATTCCTTGCCACAGATCAGTGTACATTTAATAACAACATCATTCATTACATATCTATTTTGGGTACAATGTAATATAGTGATTACATCCCACAGATCAATGTACATGTAATATCGATATCATTATTACTATATCTACATTAGATATAATGTAATATACTGATCCCTGCCCATAGTTCAATGTACCTATATTTAATAACAATATCATTAGTACTATATCCACATCACATATAATGTAATATACTGATCCCTTCCCACAGATCAATGTACATTTAGTAACACCGTCATTCATACTATATCTACACTGGATATAATACAATATACGGATTCCTCCCCACAGATCAATGTACATTTTATAACAACATCATTCATACTATATCTACATTGGATATAATGTAATATACTGATCCCTTCCCATACGTCAATGTACATATAATAGCAAAATCGTTATTACTATATCTACATTAGGTATAATGTAATATACTGATCCCTGCTCACAGATCAATGTACCTATATTTAATAACAATATCCTTAGTACTATATCCACATTACACATAATGTAAGATACTGATTCCTTCCCACAGATCAATGTACATTTAATAACAACAGCATTCATACTATATCAACACTAGGTATAATGTAATATAGTGATTACATCCCACAGATCAAGGTACATTCAATATCGATATCATTATTACTGTATCTACATTAGATAAAATGTAATATACTGATTCCTTCCCACAGATCAATGTACATTAACAACAACATCATTCATGCTATAGCTAAATTGGATATAATGTAATATACTGATCCCTTCCCACAGATCAATGTACCTACATTTAATAACAATATCCTTAGTACTATATCCACATTACACATAATGTAATATACTGATTCCTTCCCACAGAACAATGTACATTTAATAACACCATCATTCATACTATATCTACACGAGGTATAATGTAATATAGTGATTACATCCCACAGATCAATGTACATACAACAACAACATCATTCATACTATATCTACATTGGATATAATGTAATATACTTATCCCTTCCCACAGGTCAATGTACATATAATAGTATAATTGTTATTACTATATCTACATTAGGTATAATGTGATGTATTTACTACATCCTACAGATCATTGTACATTTAATAACATCATTCATGCTATAGCTAAATTGGCTATAATGTAATATACTCACCCCTTCCCACAGATCAAGGTACCTACATTTAATAACAATATCATTATTACTACATCTACATTAGATATAAAGTAATATACTGATCCCTGCCCACAGTTCAATGTACCTATATTTAATAATAATATCATTAGTACTATATCCACATCACATATAATGTAATATACTGATTCCTTCCCACAGATCAATGTACATTTAATAACAACATTATTCATACTATATCTACACTAGGTATAATGTAACATAGTGATTACATCCGACAGATCAATGTACACTTAAAAACAACATCATTCATACTATAACTACATTGGATATAATGTAATATACTGATCCCTTCCCACAGATCAAGGTATCTACATTTAATAACAACATCATTATTACTATATCTACACTAGATATAATGCAATATACGGATTCCTTCCCACAGATCAATGTACATTTAATAACAACATCATTCATACTATATCTGCATTGGATATAATGTAATATACTGATCCCTGCCCACCGGTCAATGTACATTTAATAACAACATCGTTCATACTATATCCACATTAGGTATAATGTAACATAGTGATTACGTCCCACAGATCAATGTACCTACATTTAATAACAATATCCGTAGTACTATATCCACATTACACATAATGTAATATACTGATTCCTTCCCACAGATCAATGTACATTGAACAACAACATCATTCATACTATATCTACGATGGATATAATGTAATATACTGATCCCTTCCCACAGATCAATGTACCTACATTTAATAACAATATCCTTAGTACTGTATCCACATTACACATAATGTAATATACTGATTCCTTCCCACAGATCAATGTACATTTAATAACAACATTATTCATACTATATCTACACTAGGGATAATGTAACATAGTGATTACATCCCGCAGATCAATGTACACTTAATAACAACATCATTCATACTATAACTACATTGGATATAATGTAATATACTGATCCCTTCCCACAGATTAAGGTATCTACATTTAATAACAATATCATTATTACTATATCTACACTAGATATCATGCAATATACGGATTCCTTCCCACAGATCAATGTACATTTAATAACAACATCATTCATACTATATCTGCATTGGATATAATGTAATATACTGATCCCTTCCCACAGGTCAATGTACATACAATAGCAAAATCGTTATTACTATATCTACATTAGGTGTAATGTAATATACTGATCCCTGCTCACAGATCACTGTACCTATATTTAATAACAATATCCTTAGTACTATATCCACATTACACATAATGTAATATACTGATTCCTTCCCACAGATCAATGTACATTTAATAACAACAGCATTCATACTATATCAACACTAGGTATAATGTAATATAGTGATTACATCCCACAGATCAAGGTACATGCAATATCGATATCATTATTACTATATCTACATTAGATAAAATGTAATATACTGATCCCTTCCCACAGATCAAGGTGCCTACATTTAGTAACAATATCATTATTACTATATCTACATTAGATATAATGTAATATACTGATCGCTGCCCACCGGTCAATGTACATTTAATAACAACATCGTTCATACTATATCCACATTAGGTATAATGTAATATAGTGATTACGTCTCACAGATCAATGTACCTACATTTAATAACAATATCCTTAGTACTATATCCACATTACACATAATGTAATATACTGATCCCTTCCCACAGGTCAATGTACATATAATAGCATAATCGTTATTACTATATCTACATTAGGTATAATGTAATGTATTAACTACATCCTACAGATCATTGTACATTTAATAACATCATTCATGCTATAGCTAAATTGGATATAATGTAATATACTGATCCTTTCCCACAGATCAAGGTAGCTACATTTAATAACATTATCATTAATACTATATCTACATGAGATATAATGTTATATACTAATCCCTGCCCACAGATCAATGTATATTTAATAGCGATATCATTATTACTATATCTACATTAGATATAATGTTATATACTGATCCCTGCCCACAGTTCGATGTACCTATACTTAACAACAATATCATTAGTACTATATCCACATCATATATAATGTAATATACCGATTCCTTCCCACAGATCAACGTAGATTTAATAACAACATCATTCGTACTATATCAACACTAGGTATAATGTAATATAGTGATTACATCCCACAGATCAAGGTACATTTAATAACAACATCATTCATACTATATCTACATTGGATATAATGTATTATACTGATCCCTTCCCACAGGTCAAGGTGCCTACATTTAGTAACAATATCATTATTACTATATCTTCATTAGATATAATGTAATATACTAATCCCTGCCCACAGATCAATGTATATTTAGTAGCGATATCATTATTACTATATCTACATTGGATATAATGTAATATACTGAACCCTCCCCACAGATCAATGTACCTACATTTAACAACAATATCATTAGTACTACGTCCACATTGCATATAATGTAATATACTGATTCCTTGCCACAGATCAGTGTACATTTAATAACAACATCATTCATTACATATCTATTTTGGGTACAATGTAATATAGTGATTACATCCCACAGATCAATGTACATGTAATATCGATATCATTATTACTATATCTACATTAGATATAATGTAATATACTGATCCCTGCCCATAGTTCAATGTACCTATATTTAATAACAATATCATTAGTACTATATCCACATCACATATAATGTAATATACTGATCCCTTCCCACAGATCAATGTACATTTAGTAACACCATCATTCATACTATATCTACACTGGATATAATACAATATACGGATTCCTCCCCACAGATCAATGTACATTTTATAACAACATCATTCATACTATATCTACATTGGATATAATGTAATATACTGATCCCTTCCCATACGTCAATGTACATATAATAGCAAAATCGTTATTACTATATCTACATTAGGTATAATGTAATATACTGATCCCTGCTCACAGATCAATGTACCTATATTTAATAACAATATCCTTAGTACTATATCCACATTACACATAATGTAATATACTGATTCCTTCCCACAGATCAATGTACATTTAATAACAACAGCATTCATAATATATCAACACTAGGTATAATGTAATATAGTGATTACATCCCACAGATCAAGGTACATTCAATATCGATATCATTATTACTATATCTACATTAGATAAAATGTAATATACTGATTCCTTCCCACAGATCAATGTACATTTAACAACAACATCATTCATACTATATCTACATTGGATATAATGTAATATACTGATCCCTTCCCACAGATCAATGTACCTACATTTAATAACAATATCCTTAGTACTATATCCACATTACACATAATGTAATATACTGCTTCCTTCCCACAGAACAATGTACATTTAATAACACCATCATTCATACTATATCTACACGAGGTATAATGTAATATACTGATTCCTTCCCACAGATCAATGTACATTTAATAACAACATTATTCATACTATATCTACACTAGGTATAATGTAACGTGGTGATTACATCCCACAGATCAAAGTACATTTAATAATATCATTCATACTATAACTACATTGGATAGAATGTAATATACTGATCCCTTCCCACAGATCAAGGTATCTACATTTAATAACAATATCATTATTACTATATCTGCACTAGATATAATGCAATATACGGATTCCTTTCCACAGATCAATGTACAATTAATAACAACATCATTCATACTATAACTACATTGGATATAATGTAATATACTGATCCCTTCCCACAGATCAATGTACCTACATTTAATAACAATATCATTAGTACTACGTCCACATTACATATAATGCAGTATACTGATTCCTTCTCTCAGATCAGTGTAGATTTAATAACAACATCCTTCATACTATATCAACACTAGGTATAATGTAATATACTGATCCCTTCCCACAGATCAAGGTATCTACATTTAATAACAATATCATTATTACTATATCTGCACTAGATATAATGCAATATACGGATTCCTTCCCACAGATCAATGTACATTTAATAACAACATCATTCATACTATAACTACATTCGATATAATGTAATATACTGATCCCTCCCCACAGATCAATGTACCTACATTTAACAACAATATCATTAGTACTACGTCCACATTGCATATAATGTAATATACTGATTCCTTGCCACAGATCAGTGTACATTTAATAACAACATCATTCATTACATATCTATTTTGGGTACAATGTAATATAGTGATTACATCCCACAGATCAATGTACATGTAATATCGATATCATTATTACTATATCTACATTAGATATAATGTAATATACTGATCCCTGCCCATAGTTCAATGTACCTATATTTAATAACAATATCATTAGTACTATATCCACATCACATATAATGTAATATACTGATCCCTTCCCACAGATCAATGTACATTTAGTAACACCGTCATTCATACTATATCTACACTGGATATAATACAATATACGGATTCCTCCCCACAGATCAATGTACATTTTATAACAACATCATTCATACTATATCTACATTGGATATAATGTAATATACTGATCCCTTCCCATACGTCAATGTACATATAATAGCAAAATCGTTATTACTATATCTACATTAGGTATAATGTAATATACTGATCCCTGCTCACAGATCAATGTACCTATATTTAATAACAATATCCTTAGTACTATATCCACATTACACATAATGTAAGATACTGATTCCTTCCCACAGATCAATGTACATTTAATAACAACAGCATTCATACTATATCAACACTAGGTATAATGTAATATAGTGATTACATCCCACAGATCAAGGTACATTCAATATCGATATCATTATTACTGTATCTACATTAGATAAAATGTAATATACTGATTCCTTCCCACAGATCAATGTACATTAACAACAACATCATTCATGCTATAGCTAAATTGGATATAATGTAATATACTGATCCCTTCCCACAGATCAATGTACCTACATTTAATAACAATATCCTTAGTACTATATCCACATTACACATAATGTAATATACTGATTCCTTCCCACAGAACAATGTACATTTAATAACACCATCATTCATACTATATCTACACGAGGTATAATGTAATATAGTGATTACATCCCACAGATCAATGTACATACAACAACAACATCATTCATACTATATCTACATTGGATATAATGTAATATACTTATCCCTTCCCACAGGTCAATGTACATATAATAGTATAATTGTTATTACTATATCTACATTAGGTATAATGTGATGTATTTACTACATCCTACAGATCATTGTACATTTAATAACATCATTCATGCTATAGCTAAATTGGCTATAATGTAATATACTCACCCCTTCCCACAGATCAAGGTACCTACATTTAATAACAATATCATTATTACTACATCTACATTAGATATAAAGTAATATACTGATCCCTGCCCACAGTTCAATGTACCTATATTTAATAATAATATCATTAGTACTATATCCACATCACATATAATGTAATATACTGATTCCTTCCCACAGATCAATGTACATTTAATAACAACATTATTCATACTATATCTACACTAGGTATAATGTAACATAGTGATTACATCCGACAGATCAATGTACACTTAAAAACAACATCATTCATACTATAACTACATTGGATATAATGTAATATACTGATCCCTTCCCACAGATCAAGGTATCTACATTTAATAACAACATCATTATTACTATATCTACACTAGATATAATGCAATATACGGATTCCTTCCCACAGATCAATGTACATTTAATAACAACATCATTCATACTATATCTGCATTGGATATAATGTAATATACTGATCCCTGCCCACCGGTCAATGTACATTTAATAACAACATCGTTCATACTATATCCACATTAGGTATAATGTAACATAGTGATTACGTCCCACAGATCAATGTACCTACATTTAATAACAATATCCGTAGTACTATATCCACATTACACATAATGTAATATACTGATTCCTTCCCACAGATCAATGTACATTGAACAACAACATCATTCATACTATATCTACGATGGATATAATGTAATATACTGATCCCTTCCCACAGATCAATGTACCTACATTTAATAACAATATCCTTAGTACTGTATCCACATTACACATAATGTAATATACTGATTCCTTCCCACAGATCAATGTACATTTAATAACAACATTATTCATACTATATCTACACTAGGGATAATGTAACATAGTGATTACATCCCGCAGATCAATGTACACTTAATAACAACATCATTCATACTATAACTACATTGGATATAATGTAATATACTGATCCCTTCCCACAGGTCAATGTACATACAATAGCAAAATCGTTATTACTATATCTACATTAGGTGTAATGTAATATACTGATCCCTGCTCACAGATCAATGTACCTATATTTAATAACAATATCCTTAGTACTATATCCACATTACACATAATGTAATATACTGATTCCTTCCCACAGATCAATGTACATTTAATAACAACAGCATTCATACTATATCAACACTAGGTATAATGTAATATAGTGATTACATCCCACAGATCAAGGTACATGCAATATCGATATCATTATTACTATATCTACATTAGATAAAATGTAATATACTGATCCCTTCCCACAGATCAAGGTGCCTACATTTAGTAACAATATCATTATTACTATATCTACATTAGATATAATGTAATATACTGATCGCTGCCCACCGGTCAATGTACATTTAATAACAACATCGTTCATACTATATCCACATTAGGTATAATGTAATATAGTGATTACGTCTCACAGATCAATGTACCTACATTTAATAACAATATCCTTAGTACTATATCCACATTACACATAATGTAATATACTGATCCCTTCCCACAGGTCAATGTACATATAATAGCATAATCGTTATTACTATATCTACATTAGGTATAATGTAATGTATTAACTACATCCTACAGATCATTGTACATTTAATAACATCATTCATGCTATAGCTAAATTGGATATAATGTAATATACTGATCCTTTCCCACAGATCAAGGTAGCTACATTTAATAACATTATCATTAATACTATATCTACATGAGATATAATGTTATATACTAATCCCTGCCCACAGATCAATGTATATTTAATAGCGATATCATTATTACTATATCTACATTAGATATAATGTTATATACTGATCCCTGCCCACAGTTCGATGTACCTATACTTAATAACAATATCATTAGTACTATATCCACATCATATATAATGTAATATACCGATTCCTTCCCACAGATCAACGTAGATTTAATAACAACATCATTCGTACTATATCAACACTAGGTATAATGTAATATAGTGATTACATCCCACAGATCAAGGTACATTTAATAACAACATCATTCATACTATATCTACATTGGATATAATGTATTATACTGATCCCTTCCCACAGGTCAAGGTGCCTACATTTAGTAACAATATCATTATTACTATATCTTCATTAGATATAATGTAATATACTAATCCCTGCCCACAGATCAATGTATATTTAGTAGCGATATCATTATTACTATATCTACATTGGATATAATGTAATATACTGAACCCTCCCCACAGATCAATGTACCTACATTTAACAACAATATCATTAGTACTACGTCCACATTGCATATAATGTAATATACTGATTCCTTGCCACAGATCAGTGTACATTTAATAACAACATCATTCATTACATATCTATTTTGGGTACAATGTAATATAGTGATTACATCCCACAGATCAATGTACATGTAATATCGATATCATTATTACTATATCTACATTAGATATAATGTAATATACTGATCCCTGCCCATAGTTCAATGTACCTATATTTAATAACAATATCATTAGTACTATATCCACATCACATATAATGTAATATACTGATCCCTTCCCACAGATCAATGTACATTTAGTAACACCATCATTCATACTATATCTACACTGGATATAATACAATATACGGATTCCTCCCCACAGATCAATGTACATTTTATAACAACATCATTCATACTATATCTACATTGGATATAATGTAATATACTGATCCCTTCCCATACGTCAATGTACATATAATAGCAAAATCGTTATTACTATATCTACATTAGGTATAATGTAATATACTGATCCCTGCTCACAGATCAATGTACCTATATTTAATAACAATATCCTTAGTACTATATCCACATTACACATAATGTAATATACTGATTCCTTCCCACAGATCAATGTACATTTAATAACAACAGCATTCATACTATATCAACACTAGGTATAATGTAATATAGTGATTACATCCCACAGATCAAGGTACATTCAATATCGATATCATTATTACTGTATCTACATTAGATAAAATGTAATATACTGATTCCTTCCCACAGATCAATGTACATTAACTACAACATCATTCATGCTATAGCTAAATTGGATATAATGTAATATACTGATCCCTTCCCACAGATCAATGTACCTACATTTAATAACAATATCCTTAGTACTATATCCACATTACACATAATGTAATATACTGATTCCTTCCCACAGAACAATGTACATTTAATAACACCATCATTCATACTATATCTACACGAGGTATAATGTAATATAGTGATTACATCCCACAGATCAATGTACATATAACAACAACATCATTCATACTATATCTACATTGGATATAATGTAATATACTTATCCCTTCCCACAGGTCAATGTACATATAATAGCATAATCGTTATTACTATATCTACATTAGGTATAATGTAATGTATTAACTACATCCTACAGATCATTGTACATTTAATATCATCATTCATGCTATAGCTAAATTGGATATAATGTAATATACTGATTCCTTCCCACAGATCAATGTACATTTAATAACAACACTATTCATACTATATCTACACTAGTTATAATGTAACGTGGTGATTACATCCCACAGATCAATGTACATTTAATAATATCATTCATACTATAACTACATTGGATATAATGTAATATACTGATCCCTTCCCACAGATCAAGGTATCTACATTTAATAACAATATCATTATTACTATATCTGCACTAGATATAATGCAATATACGGATTCCTTCCCACAGATCAATGTACATTTAATAACAACATCATTCATACTATAACTACATTCGATATAATGTAATATACTGATCCCTTCCCACAGATCAATGTACCTACATTTAATAACAATATCATGAGTACTACGTCCACATTACATATGATGTAGTATACTGATCCCTTCTCTCAGATCAGTGTAGATTTAATAACAACATCCTTCATACTATATCAACACTAGGTATAATGTAATATACTGATCCCTTCCCACAGACCAAGGTGCCTACATTTAGTAACAATATCATTATTACTATATCTACATTAGATATAATGTAATATACTGATCCCTGCCCACCGGTCAATGTACATTTAGTAACAACATCGTTCATACTATATCCACATTAGGTATAATGTAATATAGTGATTACGTCCCACAGATCAATGTACCTACATTTAACAACAATATCCTTAGTACTATATCCACATTACACATAATGTAATATACTGATTCCTTCCCACAGATCAATGTACATTTAACAACAACATCATTCGTACTATATCTACATTGGATATAATGTAATATACTGATCCCTTCCCACAGATCAATGTACCTACATTTAATAACAATATCCTTAGTACTATATCCACATTACACATAATGTAACATACTGATTCCTCCCCACAGAACAATGTACATTTAATAACACCATCATTCATACTATATCTACACGAAGTATAATGTAATATAGTGATTACATCCCACAGATCAATGTACATATAACAACAACATCATTCATACTATATCTAAATTGGATATAATGTAATATACTGATCCCTTCCCACAGGTCAATGTACATATAATAGTATAATTGTTATTACTATATCTACATTAGGTATAATGTAATGTATTTACTACATCCTACAGATCATTGTACATTTAATAACATCATTCATGCTATAGCTAAATTGGCTATAATGTAATATACTCACCCCTTCCCACAGATCAAGGTACCTACATTTAATAACAATATCATTATTACTACATCTACATTAGATATAAAGTAATATACTGATCCCTGCCCACAGTTCAATGTACCTATATTTAATAATAATATCATTAGTACTTAATCCACATCGTATATAATGTAATATACTGATTCCTTCCCACAGATCAATGTACATTAACAACAACATCATTCATGCTATAGCTAAATTGGATATAATGTAATATACTGATCCCTGCCCACCGGTCAATGTACATTTAATAACAACATCGTTCATACTATATCCACATTAGGTATAATGTAATATAGTGATTACGTCCCACAGATCAATGTACCTACATTTAATAACAATATCCTTAGTACTATACCCACATTACACATAATGTAATATGCTGATTCCTTCCCACAGATCAATGTACATTTAACAACAACATCATTCATACTATATCTACAATGGATATAATGTAATATACTGATCCCTGCCCATAGTTCAATGTACCTATATTTAATAACAATATCATTAGTACTATATCCACATCACATATAATGTAATATACTGATTCCTTCCCACAGATCAATGTACATTTAATAACAACATTATTCATACTATATCTACACTAGGTATAATGTAACATAGTGATTACATCCGACAGATCAATGTACACTTAAAAACAACATCATTCATACTATAACTACATTGGATATAATGTAATATACTGATCCCTTCCCACAGATCAAGGTATCTACATTTAATAACAACATCATTATTACTATATCTACACTAGATATAATGCAATATACGGATTCCTTCCCACAGATCAATGTACATTTAATAACAACATCATTCATACTATATCTGCATTGGATATAATGTAATATACTGATCCCTGCCCACCGGTCAATGTACATTTAATAACAACATCGTTCATACTATATCCACATTAGGTATAATGTAACATAGTGATTACGTCCCACAGATCAATGTACCTACATTTAATAACAATATCCGTAGTACTATATCCACATTACACATAATGTAATATACTGATTCCTTCCCACAGATCAATGTACATTGAACAACAACATCATTCATACTATATCTACGATGGACATAATGTAATATACTGATCCCTTCCCACAGGTCAATGTACATACAATAGCAAAATCGTTATTACTATATCCACATTAGGTATAATGTAATGTATTTACTACATCCAACAGATCATTGTACATTTAATAACATCATTCATGCTATAGCTAAATTGGATATAATGTAATATACTCACCCCTTCCCACAGATCAAGGTACCTACATTTAATAACAATATCATTATTACTACATCTACATTAGATATAAAGTAATATACTGATCCCTGCCCACAGTTCAATGTACCCATATTTAATAATAATATCATTAGTACTATATCCACATCATATATAATGTAATATACTGATTCCTTCCCACACATCAATGTACATTAACAACAACATCATTCATACTATAGCTAAATTGGATATAATGTAATATACTGATCCCTGCCCACAGATCAATGTACCTACATTTAATAACAATATCATTAGTACTATATCTACATTAGATATAATGTAATATACTGATCCCTGCCCACAGATCAATGTACCTACATTTAGTAACAATATCATTATTACTATATCTACATTAGATATAATGTAATATACTGATCCCTGCCCACCGGTCAATGTACATTTAATAACAACATCGTTCATACTATATCCACATTAGGTATAATGTAATATAGTGATTACGTCCCACAGATCAATGTACCTACATTTAATAACAATATCCTTAGTACTATATCCACATTACACATAATGTAATATACTGATTCCTTCCCACAGATCATTGTACATATAACAACAACATCATTCGTACTATATCTACATTGGATATAATGTAATATACTGATCCCTTCCCACAGATCAATGTACCTACATTTAATAACAATATCCTTAGTACTATATCCACATTACACATAATGTAATATACTGATTCCTTCCCACAGAACAATGTACATTTAATAACCCCATCATTCATACTATATCTACACGAGGTATAATGTAATATAGTGATTACATCCCCCAGATCAATGTACATATAACAACAACATCATTCATACTATATCTACATTGGATATAATGTAATATACTGATCCCTTCCCAAAGGTCAATGTACATATAATAGCATAATCGTTATTACTATATCTACATTAGGTATAATGTAATGTATTAACTACATCCTACAGATCATTGTACATTTAATAACATCATTCATGCTATAGCTAAATTGGATATAATGTAATATACTGATCCTTTCCCACAGATCAAGGTAGCTACATTTAATAACATTATCATTAATACTATATCTACATGAGATATAATGTTATATACTAATCCCTGCCCACAGATCAATGTATATTTAGTAGCGATATCATTATTACTATATCTACATTGGATATAAGGTAATATACTGAACCCTCCCCACAGATCAATGTACCTACATTTAACAACAATATCATTAGTACTACGTCCACATTGCATATAATGTAATATACTGATTCCTTGCCACAGATCAGTGTACATTTAATAACAACATCATTCATTACATATCTATTTTGGGTACAATGTAATATAGTGATTACATCCCACAGATCAATGTACATGTAATATCGATATCATTATTACTATATCTACATTAGATATAATGTAATATACTGATCCCTGCCCATAGTTCAATGTACCTATATTTAATAACAATATCATTAGTACTATATCCACATCACATATAATGTAATATACTGATCCCTTCCCACAGATCAATGTACATTTAGTAACACCATCATTCATACTATATCTACACTGGATATAATACAATATACGGATTCCTCCCCACAGATCAATGTACATTTTATAACAACATCATTCATACTATATCTACATTGGATATAATGTAATATACTGATCCCTTCCCACAGGTCAATGTACATACAATAGCAAAATCGTTATTACTATATCTACATTAGGTATAATGTAATATACTGATCCCTGCTCACAGATCAATGTACCTATATTTAATAACAATATCCTTAGTACTATATCCACATTACACATAATGTAATATACTGATTCCTTCCCACAGATCAATGTACATTTAATAACAACAGCATTCATACTATATCAACACTAGGTATAATGTAATATAGTGATTACATCCCACAGATCAAGGTACATTCAATATCGATATCATTATTACTATATCTACATTAGATAAAATGTAATATACTGATCCCTTCCCACAGATCAAGGTGCCTACATTTAGTAACAATATCATTATTACTATATCTACATTAGATATAATGTAATATACTGATCGCTGCCCACCGGTCAATGTACATTTAATAACAACATCGTTCATACTATATCCACATTAGGTATAATGTAATATAGTGATTACGTCTCACAGATCAATGTACCTACATTTAATAACAATATCCTTAGTACTATATCCACATTACACATAATGTAATATACTGATCCCTTCCCACAGGTCAATGTACATATAATAGCATAATCGTTATTACTACATTAGGTATAATGTAATGTATTAACTACATCCTACAGATCATTGTACATTTAATAACATCATTCATGCTATACCTAAATTGGATATAATGTAATATACTGATCCTTTCCCACAGATCAAGGTAGCTACATTTAATAACATTATCATTAATACTATATCTACATGAGATATAATGTTATATACTAATCCCTGCCCACAGATCAATGTATATTTAATAGCGATATCATTATTACTATATCTACATTAGATATAATGTTATATACTGATCCCTGCCCACAGTTCAATGTACCTATACTTAATAACAATATCATTAGTACTATATCCACATCATATATAATGTAATATACCGATTCCTTCCCACAGATCAACGTAGATTTAATAACAACATCATTCGTACTATATCAACACTAGGTATAATGTAATATAGTGATTACATCCCACAGATCAAGGTACATTTAATAACAACATCATTCATACTATATCTACATTGGATATAATGTATTATACTGATCCCTTCCCACAGGTCAAGGTGCCTACATTTAGTAACAATATCATTATTACTATATCTTCATTAGATATAATGTAATATACTAATCCCTGCCCACAGATCAATGTATATTTAGTAGCGATATCATTATTACTATATCTACATTGGATATAATGTAATATACTGAACCCTCCCCACAGATCAATGTACCTACATTTAACAACAATATCATTAGTACTACGTCCACATTGCATATAATGTAATATACTGATTCCTTGCCACAGATCAGTGTACATTTAATAACAACATCATTCATTACATATCTATTTTGGGTACAATGTAATATAGTGATTACATCCCACAGATCAATGTACATGTAATATCGATATCATTATTACTATATCTACATTAGATATAATGTAATATACTGATCCCTGCCCATAGTTCAATGTACCTATATTTAATAACAATATCATTAGTACTATATCCACATCACATATAATGTAATATACTGATCCCTTCCCACAGATCAATGTACATTTAGTAACACCATCATTCATACTATATCTACACTGGATATAATACAATATACGGATTCCTCCCCACAGATCAATGTACATTTTATAACAACATCATTCATACTATATCTACATTGGATATAATGTAATATACTGATCCCTTCCCATACGTCAATGTACATATAATAGCAAAATCGTTATTACTATATCTACATTAGGTATAATGTAATATACTGATCCCTGCTCACAGATCAATGTACCTATATTTAATAACAATATCCTTAGTACTATATCCACATTACACATAATGTAATATACTGATTCCTTCCCACAGATCAATGTACATTTAATAACAACAGCATTCATACTATATCAACACTAGGTATAATGTAATATAGTGATTACATCCCACAGATCAAGGTACATTCAATATCGATATCATTATTACTGTATCTACATTAGATAAAATGTAATATACTGATTCCTTCCCACAGATCAATGTACATTAACAACAACATCATTCATGCTATAGCTAAATTGGATATAATGTAATATACTGATCCCTTCCCACAGATCAATGTACCTACATTTAATAACAATATCCTTAGTACTATATCCACATTACACATAATGTAATATACTGATTCCTTCCCACAGAACAATGTACATTTAATAACACCATCATTCATACTATATCTACACGAGGTATAATGTAATATAGTGATTACATCCCACAGATCAATGTACATATAACAACAACATCATTCATACTATATCTACATTGGATATAATGTAATATACTTATCCCTTCCCACAGGTCAATGTACATATAATAGTATAATTGTTATTACTATATCTACATTAGGTATAATGTGATGTATTTACTACATCCTACAGATCATTGTACATTTAATAACATCATTCATGCTATAGCTAAATTGGCTATAATGTAATATACTCACCCCTTCCCACAGATCAAGGTACCTACATTTAATAACAATATCATTATTACTACATCTACATTAGATATAAAGTAATATACTGATCCCTGCCCACAGTTCAATGTACCTATATTTAATAATAATATCATTAGTACTATATCCACATCACATATAATGTAATATACTGATTCCTTCCCACAGATCAATGTACATTTAATAACAACATTATTCATACTATATCTACACTAGGTATAATGTAACATAGTGATTACATCCGACAGATCAATGTACACTTAAAAACAACATCATTCATACTATAACTACATTGGATATAATGTAATATACTGATCCCTTCCCACAGATCAAGGTATCTACATTTAATAACAACATCATTATTACTATATCTACACTAGATATAATGCAATATACGGATTCCTTCCCACAGATCAATGTACATTTAATAACAACATCATTCATACTATATCTGCATTGGATATAATGTAATATACTGATCCCTGCCCACCGGTCAATGTACATTTAATAACAACATCGTTCATACTATATCCACATTAGGTATAATGTAACATAGTGATTACGTCCCACAGATCAATGTACCTACATTTAATAACAATATCCGTAGTACTATATCCACATTACACATAATGTAATATACTGATTCCTTCCCACAGATCAATGTACATTGAACAACAACATCATTCATACTATATCTACGATGGATATAATGTAATATACTGATCCCTTCCCACAGATCAATGTACCTACATTTAATAACAATATCCTTAGTACTGTATCCACATTACACATAATGTAATATACTGATTCCTTCCCACAGATCAATGTACATTTAATAACAACATTATTCATACTATATCTACACTAGGGATAATGTAACATAGTGATTACATCCCGCAGATCAATGTACACTTAATAACAACATCATTCATACTATAACTACATTGGATATAATGTAATATACTGATCCCTTCCCACAGATTAAGGTATCTACATTTAATAACAATATCATTATTACTATATCTACACTAGATATCATGCAATATACGGATTCCTTCCCACAGATCAATGTACATTTAATAACAACATCATTCATACTATATCTGCATTGGATATAATGTAATATACTGATCCCTTCCCACAGGTCAATGTACATACAATAGCAAAATCGTTATTACTATATCTACATTAGGTATAATGTAATATACTGATCCCTGCTCACAGATCAATGTACCTATATTTAATAACAATATCCTTAGTACTATATCCACATTACACATAATGTAATATACTGATTCCTTCCCACAGATCAATGTACATTTAATAACAACAGCATTCATACTATATCAACACTAGGTATAATGTAATATAGTGATTACATCCCACAGATCAAGGTACATTCAATATCGATATCATTATTACTATATCTACATTAGATAAAATGTAATATACTGATCCCTTCCCACAGATCAATGTACATTTAACAACAACATCATTCATACTATATCTACATTGGATATAATGTAATATACTGATCCCTTCCCACAGATCAATGTACCTACATTTAATAACAATATCCTTAGTACTATATCCACATTACACATAATGTAATATACTGCTTCCTTCCCACAGAACAATGTACATTTAATAACACCATCATTCATACTATATCTACACGAGGTATAATGTAATATACTGATTCCTTCCCACAGATCAATGTACATTTAATAACAACATTATTCATACTATATCTACACTAGGTATAATGTAACGTGGTGATTACATCCCACAGATCAAAGTACATTTAATAATATCATTCATACTATAACTACATTGGATAGAATGTAATATACTGATCCCTGCCCATAGTTCAATGTACCTATATTTAATAACAATATCATTAGTACTATATCCACATCACATATAATGTAATATACTGATCCCTTCCCACAGATCAATGTACATTTAGTAACACCATCATTCATACTATATCTACACTGGATATAATACAATATACGGATTCCTCCCCACAGATCAATGTACATTTTATAACAACATCATTCATACTATATCTACATTGGATATAATGTAATATACTGATCCCTTCCCATACGTCAATGTACATATAATAGCAAAATCGTTATTACTATATCTACATTAGGTATAATGTAATATACTGATCCCTGCTCACAGATCAATGTACCTATATTTAATAACAATATCCTTAGTACTATATCCACATTACACATAATGTAATATACTGATTCCTTCCCACAGATCAATGTACATTTAATAACAACAGCATTCATACTATATCAACACTAGGTATAATGTAATATAGTGATTACATCCCACAGATCAAGGTACATTCAATATCGATATCATTATTACTGTATCTACATTAGATAAAATGTAATATACTGATTCCTTCCCACAGATCAATGTACATTAACAACAACATCATTCATGCTATAGCTAAATTGGATATAATGTAATATACTGATCCCTTCCCACAGATCAATGTACCTACATTTAATAACAATATCCTTAGTACTATATCCACATTACACATAATGTAATATACTGATTCCTTCCCACAGAACAATGTACATTTAATAACACCATCATTCATACTATATCTACACGAGGTATAATGTAATATAGTGATTACATCCCACAGATCAATGTACATATAACAACAACATCATTCATACTATATCTACATTGGATATAATGTAATATACTTATCCCTTCCCACAGGTCAATGTACATATAATAGTATAATTGGTATTACTATATCTACATTAGGTATAATGTGATGTATTTACTACATCCTACAGATCATTGTACATTTAATAACATCATTCATGCTATAGCTAAATTGGCTATAATGTAATATACTCACCCCTTCCCACAGATCAAGGTACCTACATTTAATAACAATATCATTATTACTACATCTACATTAGATATAAAGTAATATACTGATCCCTGCCCACAGTTCAATGTACCTATATTTAATAATAATATCATTAGTACTATATCCACATCACATATAATGTAATATACTGATTCCTTCCCACAGATCAATGTACATTTAATAACAACATTATTCATACTATATCTACACTAGGTATAATGTAACATAGTGATTACATCCGACAGATCAATGTACACTTAAAAACAACATCATTCATACTATAACTACATTGGATATAATGTAATATACTGATCCCTTCCCACAGATCAAGGTATCTACATTTAATAACAACATCATTATTACTATATCTACACTAGATATAATGCAATATACGGATTCCTTCCCACAGATCAATGTACATTTAATAACAACATCATTCATACTATATCTGCATTGGATATAATGTAATATACTGATCCCTGCCCACCGGTCAATGTACATTTAATAACAACATCGTTCATACTATATCCACATTAGGTATAATGTAACATAGTGATTACGTCCCACAGATCAATGTACCTACATTTAATAACAATATCCGTAGTACTATATCCACATTACACATAATGTAATATACTGATTCCTTCCCACAGATCAATGTACATTGAACAACAACATCATTCATACTATATCTACGATGGATATAATGTAATATACTGATCCCTTCCCACAGATCAATGTACCTACATTTAATAACAATATCCTTAGTACTGTATCCACATTACACATAATGTAATATACTGATTCCTTCCCACAGATCAATGTACATTTAATAACAACATTATTCATACTATATCTACACTAGGGATAATGTAACATAGTGATTACATCCCGCAGATCAATGTACACTTAATAACAACATCATTCATACTATAACTACATTGGATATAATGTAATATACTGATCCCTTCCCACAGATTAAGGTATCTACATTTAATAACAATATCATTATTACTATATCTACACTAGATATCATGCAATATACGGATTCCTTCCCACAGATCAATGTACATTTAATAACAACATCATTCATACTATATCTGCATTGGATATAATGTAATATACTGATCCCTTCCCACAGGTCAATGTACATACAATAGCAAAATCGTTATTACTATATCTACATTAGGTATAATGTAATATACTGATCCCTGCTCACAGATCAATGTACCTATATTTAATAACAATATCCTTAGTACTATATCCACATTACACATAATGTAATATACTGATTCCTTCCCACAGATCAATGTACATTTAATAACAACAGCATTCATACTATATCAACACTAGGTATAATGTAATATAGTGATTACATCCCACAGATCAAGGTACATTCAATATCGATATCATTATTACTATATCTACATTAGATAAAATGTAATATACTGATCCCTTCCCACAGATCAATGTACATTTAACAACAACATCATTCATACTATATCTACATTGGATATAATGTAATATACTGATCCCTTCCCACAGATCAATGTACCTACATTTAATAACAATATCCTTAGTACTATATCCACATTACACATAATGTAATATACTGCTTCCTTCCCACAGAACAATGTACATTTAATAACACCATCATTCATACTATATCTACACGAGGTATAATGTAATATACTGATTCCTTCCCACAGATCAATGTACATTTAATAACAACATTATTCATACTATATCTACACTAGGTATAATGTAACGTGGTGATTACATCCCACAGATCAAAGTACATTTAATAATATCATTCATACTATAACTACATTGGATAGAATGTAATATACTGATCCCTTCCCACAGATCAAGGTATCTACATTTAATAACAATATCATTATTACTATATCTGCACTAGATATAATGCAATATACGGATTCCTTCCCACAGATCAATGTACAATTAATAACAACATCATTCATACTATAACTACATTGGATATAATGTAATATACTGATCCCTTCCCACAGATCAATGTACCTACATTTAATAACAATATCATTAGTACTACGTCCACATTACATATAATGCAGTATACTGATTCCTTCTCTCAGATCAGTGTAGATTTAATAACAACATCCTTCATACTATATCAACACTAGGTATAATGTAATATACTGATCCCTTCCCACAGACCAAGGTGCCTACATTTAGTAACAATATCATTATTACTATATCTACATTAGATATAATGTAATATACTGATCCCTGCCCACCGGTCAATGTACATTTAATAACAACATCGTTCATACTATATCCACATTAGGTATAATGTAATATAGTGATTACGTCCCACAGATCAATGTACCTACATTTAACAACAATATCCTTAGTACTATATCCACATTACACATAATGTAATATACTGATACCTTCCCACAGATCAATGTACATTTAACAACAACATCATTCGTACTATATCTACATTGGATATAATGTAATATACTGATCCCTTCCCACAGATCAATGTACCTACATTTAATAACAATATCCTTAGTACTATATCCACATTACACATAATGTAATATACTGATTCCTTCCCACAGAACAATGTACATTTAGTAACACCATCATTCATACTATATCTACACGAGGTATAATGTAATATAGTGATTACATCCCACAGATCAATGTACATATAACAACAACATCATTCATACTATATCTACATTGGATATAATGTATTATACTGATCCCTTCCCACAGATCAAGGTGCCTACATTTAGTAACAATATCATTAGTACTATATCTTCATTAGATATAATGTAATATACTAATCCCTGCCCAGAGATCAATGTATATTTAGTAGCGATATCATTATTACTATATCTACATTCGATATAATGTAATATACTGAACCCTCCCCACAGATCAATGTACCTACATTTAACAACAATATCATTAGTACTACGTCCACATTGCATATAATGAAATATACTGATTCCTTGCCACAGATCAGTGTACATTTAATAACAACATCATTCATTACATATCTATATTGGGTACAATGTAATATAGTGATTACATCCCACAGATCAATGTACATGTAATATCGATATCATTATTACTATATCTACATTAGATATAATGTAATATAGTGATCCCTGCCCATAGTTCAATGTACCTATATTTAATAACAATATCATTAGTACTATATCCACATCACATATAATGTAATATACTGATCCCTTCCCACAGATCAATGTACATTTAGTAACACCATCATTCATACTATATCTACACTAGGTATAATGTAACATAGTGATTACATCGCACAGATCAATGTACATTTAATAACAACATCATTCATACTATAACTACATTGGATATAATGTAATATACTGATCCCTCCCCACAGATCAATGTACATTTTATAACAACATCATTCATACTATATCTACATTGGATATAATGTAATATACTGATCCCTTCCCATACGTCAATGTACATATAATAGCAAAATCGTTATTACTATATCTACATTAGGTATAATGTAATATACTGATCCCTGCTCACAGATCAATGTACCTATATTTAATAACAATATCCTTAGTACTATATCCACATTACACATAATGTAATATACTGATTCCTTCCCACAGAACAATGTACATTTAGTAACACCATCATTCATACTATATCTACACGAGGTATAATGTAATATGGTGATTACATCCCACAGATCAATGTACATATAACAACAACATCATTCATACTATATCTACATTGTATATAGTGTAATATACTGATCCCTTCCCACAGGTCAATGTACATACAATAGCAAAATCGTTATTACTATATCTACACTAGGTATAATGTAACGTGGTGATTACATCCCACAGATCAATGTACATTTAATAACATCATTCATGCTATAGCTAAATTGGATATAATGCAATATACTGATCCTTTCCCACAGATCAAGGTAGCTACATTTAATAACATTATCATTAATACTATATCTACATGAGATATAATGTTATATACTAATCCCTGCCCACAGATCAATGTATATTTAATAGCGATGTCATTATTACTATATCTACATTAGATATAATGTTATATACTGATCCCTGCCCACAGTTCAATGTACCTATACTTAATAACAATATCATTAGTACTATATCCACATCATATATAATGTAATATACCGATTCCTTCCCACAGATCAACGTAGATTTAATAACAACATCATTCATACTATATCAACACTAGGTATAATGTAATATGGTGATTACATCCCACAGATCAAGGTACATTTAATAACAACACCATTCATACTATATCTACATTGGATATAATGTATTATACTGATCCCTTCCCACAGATCAAGGTGCCTACATTTAGTAACAATATCATTAGTACTATATCTTCATTAGATATAATGTAATATACTAATCCCTGCCCAGAGATCAATGTATATTTAGTAGCGATATCATTATTACTATATCTACATTCGATATAATGTAATATACTGAACCCTCCCCACAGATCAATGTACCTACATTTAACAACAATATCATTAGTACTACGTCCACATTGCATATAATGTAATATACTGATTCCTTGCCACAGATCAGTGTACATTTAATAACAACATATATTCATTACATATCTATATTGGGTACAATGTAATATAGTGATTACATCCCACAGATCAATGTACATGTGATATCGATATCATTATTACTATATCTACATTAGATATAATGTAATATAGTGATCCCTGCCCATAGTTCAATGTACCTATATTTAATAACAATATCATTAGTACTATATCCACATCACATATAATGTAATATACTGATCCCTTCCCACAGATCAATGTACATTTAGTAACACCATCATTCATACTATATCTACACTAGGTATAATGTAACATAGTGATTACATCCCACAGATCAATGTACATTTAATAACAACATCATTCATGCTATAGCTAAATTGGATATAATGTAATATACTGATCCCTTCCCACAGATCAATGTACCTACATTTAATAACAATATCCTTAGTACTATATCCACATTACACATAATGTAATATACTGATTCCTTCCCACAGAACAATGTACATTTAATAACACCATCATTCATACTATATCTACACGAGGTATAATGTAATATAGTGATTACATCCCACAGATCAATGTACATATAACAACAACATCATTCATACTATATCTACATTGGATATAATGTAATATACTTATCCCTTCCCACAGGTCAATGTACATATAATAGCATAATCGTTATTACTATATCTACATTAGGTATAATGTAATGTATTAACTACATCCTACAGATCATTGTACATTTAATATCATCATTCATGCTATAGCTAAATTGGATATAATGTAATATACTGATTCCTTCCCACAGATCAATGTACATTTAATAACAACACTATTCATACTATATCTACACTAGTTATAATGTAACGTGGTGATTACATCCCGCAGATCAATGTACATTTAATAATATCATTCATACTATAACTACATTGGATATAATGTAATATACTGATCCCTTCCCACAGATCAAGGTATCTACATTTAATAACAATATCATTATTACTATATCTGCACTAGATATAATGCAATATACGGATTCCTTCCCACAGATCAATGTACATTTAATAACAACATCATTCATACTATAACTACATTGGATATAATGTAATATACTGATCCCTTCCCACAGACCAAGGTGCCTACATTTAGTAACAATATCATTATTACTATATCTACATTAGATATAATGTAATATACTGATCCCTGCCCACCGGTCAATGTACATTTAATAACAACATCGTTCATACTATATCCACATTAGGTATAATGTAATATAGTGATTACGTCCCACAGATCAATGTACCTACATTTAACAACAATATCCTTAGTACTATATCCACATTACACATAATGTAATATACTGATACCTTCCCACAGATCAATGTACATTTAACAACAACATCATTCGTACTATATCTACATTGGATATAATGTAATATACTGATCCCTTCCCACAGATCAATGTACCTACATTTAATAACAATATCCTTAGTACTATATCCACATTACACATAATGTAATATACTGATTCCTTCCCACAGAACAATGTACATTTAGTAACACCATCATTCATACTATATCTACACGAGGTATAATGTAATATAGTGATTACATCCCACAGATCAATGTACATATAACAACAACATCATTCATACTATATCTACATTGGATATAATGTATTATACTGATCCCTTCCCACAGGTCAATGTACATATAATAGTATAATTGTTATTACTATATCTACATTAGGTATAATGTAATGTATTTACTACATCCTACAGATCATTGTACATTTAATAACATCATTCATGCTATAGCTAAATTGGCTATAATGTAATATACTCACCCCTTCCCACAGATCAAGGTACCTACATTTAATAACAATATCATTATTACTACATCTACATTAGATATAAAGTAATATACTGATCCCTGCCCACAGTTCAATGTACCTATATTTAATAATAATATCATTAGTACTATATCCACATCATATATAATGTAATATACTGATTCCTTCCCACAGATCAATGTACATTAACAACAACATCATTCATGCTATAGCTAAATTGGATATAATGTAATATACTGATCCCTGCCCACCGGTCAATGTACATTTAATAACAACATCGTTCATACTATATCCACATTAGGTATAATGTAGTATAGTGATTACGTCCCACAGATCAATGTACCTACATTTAATAACAATATCCTTAGTACTATACCCACATTACACATAATGTAATATACTGATTCCTTCCCACAGATCAATGTACATTTAACAACAACATCATTCATACTATATCTACAATGGATATAATGTAATATACTGATCCCTGCACATAGTTCAATGTACCTATATTTAATAACAATATCATTAGTACTATATCCACATCACATATAATGTAATATACTGATTCCTTCCCACAGATCAATGTACATTTAATAACAACATTATTCATACTATATCTACACTAGGTATAATGTAACATAGTGATTACATCCGACAGATCAATGTACACTTAAAAACAACATCATTCATACTATAACTACATTGGATATAATGTAATATACTGATCCCTTCCCACAGATCAAGGTATCTACATTAAATAACAACATCATTATTACTATATCTACACTAGATATAATGCAATATACGGATTCCTTCCCACAGATCAATGTACATTTAATAACAACATCATTCATACTATATCTGCATTGGATATAATGTAATATACTGATCCCTGCCCACCGATCAATGTACATTTAATAACAACATCGTTCATACTATATCCACATTAGGTATAATGTAACATAGTGATTACGTCCCACAGATCAATGTACCTACATTTAATAACAATATCCGTAGTACTATATCCACATTACACATAATGTAATATACTGATTCCTTCCCACAGATCAATGTACATTGAACAACAACATCATTCATTCTATATCTACGATGGATATAATGTAATATACTGATCCCTTCCCACAGGTCAATGTACATACAATAGCAAAATCGTTATTACTATATCCACATTAGGTATAATGTAATGTATTTACTACATCCAACAGATCATTGTACATTTAATAACATCATTCATGCTATAGCTAAATTGGATATAATGTAATATACTCACCCCTTCCCACAGATCAAGGTACCTACATTTAATAACAATATCATTATTACTACATCTACATTAGATATAAAGTAATATACTGATCCCTGCCCACAGTTCAATGTACCCATATTTAATAATAATATCATTAGTACTATATCCACATCATATATAATGTAATATACTGATTCCTTCCCACAGATCAATGTACATTAACAACAACATCATTCATACTATAGCTAAATTGGATATAATGTAATATACTGATCCCTGCCCACAGATCAATGTACCTACATTTAATAACAATATCATTAGTACTATATCTACATTAGATATAATGTAATATACTGATCCCTGCCCACAGATCAATGTACCTACATTTAGTAACAATATCATTATTACTATATCTACATTAGATATAATGTAATATACTGATCCCTGCCCACCGGTCAATGTACATTTAATAACAACATCGTTCATACTATATCCACATTAGGTATAATGTAATATAGTGATTACGTCCCACAGATCAATGTACCTACATTTAATAACAATATCCTTAGTACTATATCCACATTACACATAATGTAATATACTGATTCCTTCCCACAGATCATTGTACATTTAACAACAACATCATTCGTACTATATCTACATTGGATATAATGTAATATACTGATCCCTTCCCACAGATCAATGTACCTACATTTAATAACAATATCCTTAGTACTATATCCACATTACACATAATGTAATATACTGATTCCTTCCCACAGAACAATGTACATTTAGTAACACCATCATTCATACTATATCTACACGAGGTATAATGTAATATAGTGATTACATCCCACAGATCAATGTACATATAACAACAACATCATTCATACTATATCTACATTGGATATAATGTATTATACTGATCCCTTCCCACAGA
Organism: Osmia lignaria lignaria; assembly: GCF_051020975.1. NCBI lineage: Eukaryota > Metazoa > Arthropoda > Insecta > Hymenoptera > Megachilidae > Osmia > Osmia lignaria. Next base: position 3,436,906 of record NC_135035.1, read on the forward strand.
TCAAGGTGCCTACATTTAGTAACAATATCATTAGTACTATATCTTCATTAGATATAATGTAATATACTAATCCCTGCCCAGAGATCAATGTATATTTAGTAGCGATATCATTATTACTATATCTGCATTCGATATAATGTAATATACTGAACCCTCCCCACAGATCAATGTACCTACATTTAACAACAATATCATTAGTACTACGTCCACATTGCATATAATGTAATATACTGATCCCTTCCCACAGATCAATGTACATTTAGTAACACCATCATTCATACTATATCTACACTAGGTATAATGTAACATAGTGATTACATCGCACAGGTCAATGTACATTTAATAACAACATCATTCATACTATAACTACATTGGATATAATGTAATATACTGATCCCTCCCCACAGATCAATGTACATTTTATAACAACATCATTCATACTATATCTACATTGGATATAATGTAATATACTGATCCCTTCCCATACGTCAATGTACATCTAATAGCAAAATCGTTATTACTATATCTACATTAGGTATAATGTAATATACTGATCCCTGCTCACAGATCAATGTACCTATATTCAATAACAATATCCTTAGTACTATATCCACATTACACATAATGTAATATACTGATTCCTTCCCACAGAACAATGTACATTTAGTAACACCATCATTCATACTATATCTACACGAGGTATAATGTAATATGGTGATTACATCCCACAGATCAATGTACATATAACAACAACATCATTCATACTATATCTACATTGTATATAGTGTAATATACTGAGCCCTTCCCACAGGTCAATGTACATACAATAGCAAAATCGTTATTACTATATCTACACTAGGTATAATGTAACGTGGTGATTACATCCCACAGATCAATGTACATTTAATAACATCATTCATGCTATAGCTAAATTGGATATAATGCAATATACTGATCCTTTCCCACAGATCAAGGTAGCTACATTTAATAACATTATCATTAATACTATATCTACATGAGATATAATGTTATATACTAATCCCTGCCCACAGATCAATGTATATTTAATAGCGATGTCATTATTACTATATCTACATTAGATATAATGTTATATACTGATCCCTGCCCACAGTTCAATGTACCTATACTTAATAACAATATCATTAGTACTATATCCACATCATATATAATGTAATATACCGATTCCTTCCCACAGATCAACGTAGATTTAATAACAACATCATTCATACTATATCAACACTAGGTATAATGTAATATGGTGATTACATCCCACAGATCAAGGTACATTTAATAACAACACCATTCATACTATATCTACATTGGATACAATGTATTATACTGATCCCTTCCCACAGATCAAGGTGCCTACATTTAGTAACAATATCATTAGTACTATATCTTCATTAGATATAATGTAATATACTAATCCCTGCCCAGAGATCAATGTATATTTAGTAGCGATATCATTATTACTATATCTACATTCGATATAATGTAATATACTGAACCCTCCCCACAGATCAATGTACCTACATTTAACAACAATATCATTAGTACTACGTCCACATTGCATATAATGTAATATACTGATTCCTTGCCACAGATCAGTGTACATTTAATAACAACATCATTCATTACATATCTATATTGGGTACAATGTAATATAGTGATTACATCCCACAGATCAATGTACATGTAATATCGATATCATTATTACTATATCTACATTAGATATAATGTAATATAGTGATCCCTGCCCATAGTTCAATGTACCTATATTTAATAACAATATCATTAGTACTATATCCACATCACATATAATGTAATATACTGATCCCTTCCCACAGATCAATGTACATTTAGTAACACCATCATTCATACTATATCTACACTAGGTATAATGTAACATAGTGATTACATCCCACAGATCAATGTACATTTAATAACAACATCATTCATGCTATAGCTAAATTGGATATAATGTAATATACTGATCCCTTCCCACAGATCAATGTACCTACATTTAATAACAATATCCTTAGTACTATATCCACATTACACATAATGTAATATACTGATTCCTTCCCACAGAACAATGTACATTTAATAACACCATCATTCATACTATATCTACACGAGGTATAATGTAATATAGTGATTACATCCCACAGATCAATGTACATATAACAACAACATCATTAATACTATATCTACATTGGATATAATGTAATATACTTATCCCTTCCCACAGGTCAATGTACATATAATAGCATAATCGTTATTACTATATCTACATTAGGTATAATGTAATGTATTAACTACATCCTACAGATCATTGTACATTTAATATCATCATTCATGCTATAGCTAAATTGGATATAATGTAATATACTGATTCCTTCCCACAGATCAATGTACATTTAATAACAACACTATTCATACTATATCTACACTAGTTATAATGTAACGTGGTGATTACATCCCGCAGATCAATGTACATTTAATAATATCATTCATACTATAACTACATTGGATATAATGTAATATACTGATCCCTTCCCACAGATCAAGGTATCTACATTTAATAACAATATCATTATTACTATATCTGCACTAGATATAATGCAATATACGGATTCCTTCCCACAGATCAATGTACATTTAATAACAACATCATTCATACTATAACTACATTGGATATAATGTAATATACTGATCCCTTCCCACAGATCAATGTACCTACATTTAATAACAATATCATTAGTACTACGTCCACATTACATATAATGTAGTATACTGATTCCTTCTCTCAGATCAGTGTAGATTTAATAACAACATCCTTCATACTATATCAACACTAGGTATAATGTAATATACTGATCCCTTCCCACAGACCAAGGTGCCTACATTTAGTAACAATATCATTATTACTATATCTACATTAGATATAATGTAATATACTGATCCCTGCCCACCGGTCAATGTACATTTAATAACAACATCGTTCATACTATATCCACATTAGGTATAATGTAATATAGTGATTACGTCCCACAGATCAATGTACCTACATTTAACAACAATATCCTTAGTACTATATCCACATTACACATAATGTAATATACTGATGCCTTCCCACAGATCAATGTACATTTAACAACAACATCATTCGTACTATATCTACATTGGATATAATGTAATATACTGATCCCTTCCCACAGATCAATGTACCTACATTTAATAACAATATCCTTAGTACTATATCCACATTACACATAATGTAATATACTGATTCCTTCCCACAGAACAATGTACATTTAATAACACCATCATTCATACTATATCTACACGAAGTATAATGTAATATAGTGATTACATCCCACAGATCAATGTACATATAACAGCAACATCATTCATACTATATCTACATTGGATATAATGTAATATACTGATCCCTTCCCACAGGTCAATGTACATATAATAGTATAATTGTTATTACTATATCTACATTAGGTATAATGTAATGTATTTACTACATCCTACAGATCATTGTACATTTAATAACATCATTCATGCTATAGCTAAATTGGCTATAATGTAATATACTCACCCCTTCCCACAGATCAAGGTACCTACATTTAATAACAATATCATTATTACTACATCTACATTAGATATAAAGTAATATACTGATCCCTGCCCACAGTTCAATGTACCTATATTTAATAATAATATCATTAGTACTATATCCACATCATATATAATGTAATATACTGATTCCTTCCCACAGATCAATGTACATTAACAACAACATCATTCATGCTATAGCTAAATTGGATATAATGTAATATACTGATCCCTGCCCACCGGTCAATGTACATTTAATAACAACATCGTTCATACTATATCCACATTAGGTATAATGTAATATAGTGATTACGTCCCACAGATCAATGTACCTACATTTAATAACAATATCCTTAGTACTATACCCACATTACACATAATGTAATATACTGATTCCTTCCCACAGATCAATGTACATTTAACAACAACATCATTCATACTATATCTACAATGGATATAATGTAATATACTGATCCCTGCACATAGTTCAATGTACCTATATTTAATAACAATATCATTAGTACTATATCCACATCACATATAATGTAATATACTGATTCCTTCCCACAGATCAATGTACATTTAATAACAACATTATTCATACTATATCTACACTAGGTATAATGTAACATAGTGATTACATCCGACAGATCAATGTACACTTAAAAACAACATCATTCATACTATAACTACATTGGATATAATGTAATATACTGATCCCTTCCCACAGATCAAGGTATCTACATTTAATAACAACATCATTATTACTATATCTACACTAGATATAATGCAATATACGGATTCCTTCCCACAGATCAATGTACATTTAATAACAACATCATTCATACTATATCTGCATTGGATATAATGTAATATACTGATCCCTGCCCACCGGTCAATGTACATTTAATAACAACATCGTTCATACTATATCCATATTAGGTATAATGTAACATAGTGATTACGTCCCACAGATCAATGTACCTACATTTAATAACAATATCCGTAGTACTATATCCACATTACACATAATGTAATATACTGATTCCTTCCCACAGATCAATGTACATTGAACAACAACATCATTCATTCTATATCTACGATGGATATAATGTAATATACTGATCCCTTCCCACAGGTCAATGTACATACAATAGCAAAATCGTTATTACTATATCCACATTAGGTATAATGTAATGTATTTACTACATCCAACAGATCATTGTACATTTAATAACATCATTCATGCTATAGCTAAATTGGATATAATGTAATATACTCACCCCTTCCCACAGATCAAGGTACCTACATTTAATAACAATATCATTATTACTACATCTACATTAGATATAAAGTAATATACTGATCCCTGCCCACAGTTCAATGTACCCATATTTAGTAATAATATCATTAGTACTATATCCACATCATATATAATGTAATATACTGATTCCTTCCCACAGATCAATGTACATTAACAACAACATCATTCATACTATAGCTAAATTGGATATAATGTAATATACTGATCCCTGCCCACAGATCAATGTACCTACATTTAATAACAATATCATTAGTACTATATCTACATTAGATATAATGTAATATACTGATCCCTGCCCACAGATCAATGTACCTACATTTAGTAACAATATCATTATTACTATATCTACATTAGATATAATGTAATATACTGATCCCTGCCCACCGGTCAATGTACATTTAATAACAACATCGTTCATACTATATCCACATTAGGTATAATGTAATATAGTGATTACGTCCCACAGATCAATGTACCTACATTTAATAACAATATCCTTAGTACTATATCCACATTACACATAATGTAATATACTGATTCCTTCCCACAGATCATTGTACATTTAACAACAACATCATTCGTACTATATCTACATTGGATATAATGTAATATACTGATCCCTTCCCACAGATCAATGTACCTACATTTAATAACAATATCCTTAGTACTATATCCACATTACACATAATGTAATATACTGATTCCTTCCCACAGAACAATGTACATTTAATAACCCCATCATTCATACTATATCTACACGAGGTATAATGTAATATAGTGATTACATCCCCCAGATCAATGTACATATAACAACAACATCATTCATACTATATCTACATTGGATATAATGTAATATACTGATCCCTTCCCAAAGGTCAATGTACATATAATAGCATAATCGTTATTACTATATCTACATTAGGTATAATGTAATGTATTAACTACATCCTACAGATCATTGTACATTTAATAACATCATTCATGCTATAGCTAAATTGGATATAATGTAATATACTGATCCTTTCCCACAGATCAAGGTAGCTACATTTAATAACATTATCATTAATACTATATCTACATGAGATATAATGTTATATACTAATCCCTGCCCACAGATCAATGTATATTTAGTAGCGATATCATTATTACTATATCTACATTGGATATAAGGTAATATACTGAACCCTCCCCACAGATCAATGTACCTACATTTAACAACAATATCATTAGTACTACGTCCACATTGCATATAATGTAATATACTGATTCCTTGCCACAGATCAGTGTACATTTAATAACAACATCATTCATTACATATCTATTTTGGGTACAATGTAATATAGTGATTACATCCCACAGATCAATGTACATGTAATATCGATATCATTATTACTATATCTACATTAGATATAATGTAATATACTGATCCCTGCCCATAGTTCAATGTACCTATATTTAATAACAATATCATTAGTACTATATCCACATCACATATAATGTAATATACTGATCCCTGCCCACAGATCAATGTACCTACATTTAATAACAATATCATTAGTACTCTATCTACATTAGATATAATGTAATATACTGATCCCTGCCCACAGTTCAATGTAACTATATTTAATAACAATATCATTAGTACTATATCCACATCATATATAATGTAATATACTGATTCCTTCCCACAGATCAATGTACATATAATAGCAATATCGTTATTACTATATCAACATCAGATATGTAATATACATTTAAAAACAAATCATTATTACTATATCTACGTCGGTTATAACGAAATGTACTGATTCCTTCCCAAGGATCAATGTACATATAATCGCAATATCATTATTAGTTACTATATCTACATCGGTTGTAACGCAATATACTGATTCCTTCCCACAGATCAATGTACATTTAATAGCAATATCATTAGTACTATATCTACATTAGATATAATGTAATATACTGATCCCTTCGCACAGATCAAGATACCTACATTTAATAACAATATCATTATTACTATATCTACAGTAGATATAATGAAATATACTGATCCCTGCCCACAGATCAATGTACCTACATTTAATAACAATATCATTAGTACTACGTCCACATTACATATAATGTAGTATACTGATTCCTTCTCACAGATCAGTGTAGATTTAATAACAACATCCTTCATACTATATCAACACTAGGTATAATGTAATATACTGATCCCTTCCCACAGACCAAGGTGCCTACAGTTAGTAACAATATCATTATTACTATATCTACATTAGATATAATGTAATATACTGATCCCTGCCCACCGGTCAATGTACATTTAATAACAACATCGTTCATACTATATCCACATCACATATAATGTAATATACTGATCCCTTCCCACAGATCAATGTACATTTAATAACACCATCATTCATACTATATCTACACTAGGTATAATGTAACATAGTGATTACATCCCACAGATCAATGTACATTTAATAACAACATCATTCATAATATAACTACATTGGATATAATGTAATATACTGATCCCTTCCCACAGATCAATGTACATATAACAGCAACATCGTTAGTACTATATCTGCATTAGGTATAATGTAATCTAGTGACTACATCCCACAGATCATTGTACGTTTAATAACACCATCATTCATGCTATAGCTAAATTGGATATAATGTAATATACTCACCCCTTCCCACAGATCAAGGTACCTACATTTAATAACAATATCATTATTACTACATCTACATTAGGTATAAAGTAATATACTGATCCCTGCCCACAGTTCAATGTACCTATATTTAATAATAATATCATTAGTACTATATCCACATCATATATAATGTAATATACTGATTCCTTCCCACAGATCAATGTGCATTAACAACAACATCATTCATGCTATAGCTAAATTGGATATAATGTAATATACTGATCCCTGCCCACAGATCAATGTACCTACATTTAATAACAATATCATTAGTACTCTATCTTCATTAGATATAATGTAATATACTAATCCCTGCCCACAGATCAATGTATATTTAGTAGCGATATCATTATTACTATATCTACATTGGATATAATGTAATATACTGAACCCTCCCCACAGATCAATGTACCTACATTTAACAACAATATCATTAGTACTACGTCCACATTGCATATAATGTAATATACTGATTCCTTGCCACAGATCAGTGTACATTTAATAACAACATCATTCATTACATATCTATATTGGGTACAATGTAATATAGTGATTACATCCCACAGATCGATGTACATGTAATATCGATATCATTATTACTATATCTACATTAGGTATAATGTAATATACTGATCCCTGCCCACAGATCAATGTACCTACATTTAATAACAATATCATTAGTACTACGTCCACATTACATATAATGTAGTATACTGATTCCTTCTCACAGATCAGTGTAGATTTAATAACAACATCCTTCATACTATATCAACACTAGGTGTAATGTAATATACTGATCCCTTCCCACAGACCAAGGTGCCTACATTTAGTAACAATATCATTATTACTATATCTACATTAGATATAATGTAATATCCTGATCCCTGCCCACCGGTCAATGTACATTTAATAACAACATCGTTCATACTATATCCACATTAGGTATAATGTAATATAGTGATTACGTCCCACAGATCAATGTACCTACATTTAATAACATTATCATTAATACTATATCGACATGAGACGTAATGATATATACTAATCCCTGCCCACAGATCAATGTATATTTAATAGCGATATCATTATTACTATATCTACATTAGATATAATGTTATATACTGATCCCTGCCCACAGTTCAATGTTCCTATACTTAATAACAATATCATTATTACTATATCCACATCATATATAATGTAATATACTGATTCCTTCCCACAGATCAACGTAGATTTAATAACAACATCATTCATACAATATCAACACTAGGTATAATGTAATATAGTGATTACATCCCACAGATCAAAGTACATTTTATAACAACATCGTTCATACTATATCTACGGTGGATATAATGTAATATACTGATCCCTTCCCACAGACCAAGGTGCCTACATTTAGTAACAATATCATTCATACTATATCAACACTAGGTATAATGTAATATAGTGATTACATCCCACAGATCAAGGTACATTTTATAACAACATCGTTCATACTATATCTACATTGGATATAATATAATATACTGATCCCTTCCCACAGATCAATGTACATTTAGTAACACCATCATTCATACTATATCTACACTGGATATAATACAATATACGGATTCCTCCCCACAGATCAATGTACATTTTATAACAACATCATTCATACTATATCTACATTGGATATAATGTAATATACTGATCCCTTCCCATACGTCAATGTACATATAATAGCAAAATCGTTATTACTATATCTACATTACGTATAATGTAATATACTGGTCCCTGCTCACAGATCATTGTACCTATATTTAATAACAATATCGTTAGTACTATATCCACATTACACATAATGTAATATACTGATTCCTTCCCACAGATCAACGTACATTTAATAACAACAGCATTCATACTATATCAACACTAGGTATAACGTAATATAGTGATTACATCCCACAGATCAAGGTACATTCAATATCGATATCATTATTACTATATCTACATTAGATAAAATGTAATATACTGATCCCTTCCCACAGATGAAGGTGCCTACATTTTGTAACAATATCATTATTACTATATCTTCATTAGATATAATGTAATATACTAATCCCTGCCCACAGATCAATGTATATTTAGTAGCGATATCATTATTACTATATCTACATCCCCACAGATCAATGTACCTACATTTAACAACAATATCATTAATACTACGTCCACATTGCATATAATGTAATATGCTGATTCCTTGCCACAGATCAGTGTACACTTAATAACAACATGATTCATTACATATCTACATTGGGTACAATGTAATATAGTGATTACATCCCACAGAACAATGTACATGTAATATCGACATCATTACTACTATATCTACATTAGATATAATGTAATATACTGATCCCTGCCCATAGTTCAATGTACCTATATTTAATAACAATATCATTAGTACTATATCCACATCACATATAATGTAATATACTGATTCCTTCCCACAGATCAATGTACATTTAATAACAACAGCATTTATACTATATCAACGCTAGGTATAATGTAATATAGTGATTACATCCCACAGATCAAGGTACATTCAATATCGATATCATTATTACTATATCTACATTAGATAAAATGTAATATACCGATCCCTTCCCACAGATCAATGTATATTTAGTAGCGATATCATTATTACTATATCTACATTGGATACAATGTAATATACTGAACCCTCCCCACAGATCAATGTACCTACATTTAACAACAATATCATTAATACTACGTCCACATTGCATATAATGTAATATGCTGATTCCTTGCCACAGATCAGTGTACACTTAATAACAACATGATTCATTACATATCTACATTGGGTACAATGTAATATAGTGATTACATCCCACAGAACAATGTACATGTAATATCGACATCATTACTACAATATCTACATTAGATATAATGTAATATACTGATCCCTGCCCATAGTTCAATGTACCTATATTTAATAACAATATCATTAGTACTATATCCACATCACATATAATGTAATATACTGATTCCTTCCCACAGATCAATGTACATTTAACAACAGCATCATTCATACTATGTATACATTGGATATAATGTAATATACTGATCCCTTCCCACAGATCAATGTACATATAATAACAATATCATTATTACTATAACTACACTAGATATAATGTAATATACTGATTCCTTCCCTCAGATCAATGTACATTTAATATCGATATCATTATTACTATTTCTACATTAGATATAATGTAATATACTGATCCCTTCCCACAGGTCAATGTACATACAATAGCAAAATCGATATTACTATATCTACATTACGTATAATGTAATGTACTTACTACATCCTACAGATCATTGTACATTTCATAACATCATTCATGCTATAGCTAAATTGGATATAATGTAATATACTCACCCCTTCCCACAGATCAAGGTACCTACATTTAATAACAATATCATTATTACTACATCTACATTAGATATGAAGTAATATACTGATCCCTGCCCACAGTTCAATGTACCTATATTTAATAATTATATCATTAGTACTATATCCACATCATATATAATGTAATATACTGATTCCTTCCCACAGATCAATGTACATTAACAACAACATCATTCATGCTGTAGCTAAATTGGATATAATGTAATATACTGATCCCTTCCCACAGACCAAGGTGCCTACATTTAGTAACAATATCATTATTACGATATCTACATTAGATATAATGTAATATACTGATCCCTGCCCACCGGTCAATGTACATTTAATAACAACATCATTCATACTATATCTACACGAGGTATAATGTAATATAGTGATTACGTCCCACAGATCAATGTACATATAACAACAACATCATTCATACTATATCTACATTGGATATAATGTAATATACTGATCCCTTCCCACAGGTCAATGTACATACAATAGCAAAATCGTTATTACTATATCTACATTAGATATAATGTTATGTACTGATCCCTGCCCACAGTTAAATGTACCTATACTTAATAACAATATCATTAGAACTATATGCACATCATAAATAATGTAATATACTGATTCCTTCCCACAGATCAACGTAGATTTAATAACAACATCATTCATACTATATCAATACTAGGTATAATGTAATATAGTGATTACATCCCAGAGATCAAGGTACATTTAATAACAACATCATTCATACTATATCTACATTGGATACAATGTGTTATACTGATCCCTTCCCGCAGACTAGTGTACACATAATAGCAAAATCGTCATTTCTATATCTACATTAGGTATAATGTAATGTAGTGACTACATCCCACAGCTTATTTTACATTGAATAAAAACATCATTCATGGTATAGCTAAATTGGATATAATGTAATATACTGATCCATTCCCACAGATCAAGGTACCTACATTTAATAACAATAACATTATTACTACATCTACATTAGATATAAAGTAATATACTGATCCCTGCCCACAGTTCAATGTACCTATACTTAATAACAATATCATTAGTACTATATCCACATCATATGTAATGTAATATACTGATTCCTTCCCACAGATCAACGTAGATTTAATAACAACATCATTCATACTATATCAGCACTAGGTATAATGAAATATAGTAATTACTTCCCACAGATCAAGGTACATGTAATAACAGCATCGTTCATACTATATCTACATTAGATATAATGTAATATACTGATCCCTTCCCACAGATCAATGTACATTTAGTAACACCATCATTCATACTATATCTACACTGGATATAATACAATATACGGATTCCTCCCCACAGATCAATGTACATTTTATAACAACATTATTCATACTATATCTACATTGGATATAATGTAATATACTGATCCCTTCCCATACGTCAATGTACATATAATAGCAAAATCGTTATTACTATATCTACACTAGGTATAATGTAATATGCTGATCCCTGCTCACAGATCAATGTACCTATATTTAATAACAATGTCCTTAGTACTATATCCACATTACACATAATGTAATATACTGATTCCTTCCCACAGATCAATGTACATTTAATAACAACAGCATTTATACTATATCAACGCTAGGTATAATGTAATATAGTGATTACATCCCACAGATCAAGGTACATTCAATATCGATATCATTATTACTATATCTACATTAGATAAAATGTAATATACCGATCCCTTCCCACAGATCAATGTATATTTAGTAGCGATATCATTATTACTATATCTACATTGGATACAATGTAATATACTGAACCCTCCCCACAGATCAATATACCTACATTTAACAACAATATCATTAATACTACGTCCACATTGCATATAATGTAATATGCTGATTCCTTGCCACAGATCAGTGTACATTTAATAACAACATGATTCATTACATATCTACATTGGGTACAATGTAATATAGTGATTACATCCCACAGAACAATGTACATGTAATATCGACATCATTACTACTATATCTACATTAGATATAATGTAATATACTGATCCCTGCCCATAGTTCAATGTACCTATATTTAATAACAATATCATTAGTACTATATCCACATCACATATAATGTAATATACTGATTCCTTCCCACAGATCAATGTACATTTAACAACAGCATCATTCATACTATGTCTACATTGGATATAATGTAATATACTGATCCCTTCCCACAGATCAATGTACATATAATAACAATATCATTATTACTATAACTACACTAGATATAATGTAATATACTGATTCCTTCCCTCAGATCAATGTACATTTAATATCGATATCATTATTACTATTTCTACATTAGATATAATGTAATATACTGATCCCTTCCCACAGATCAAGGTATCTACATATAATAACAATATCATTATTACTATATCTACACTAGATATAATGCAATATACGGATTCCTTCCCACAGATCAATGTACATTTAATAACAACATCATTCGTACTATATCTGCATTGGATATAATGTAATATACTGATCCCTTCCCACAGGTCAATGTACATACAATAGCAAAATCGTTATTACTATATCTACATTACGTATAATGTAATGTACTTACTACATCCTACAGATCATTGTACATTTCATAACATCATTCATGCTATAGCTAAATTGGATATAATGTAATATACTCACCCCTTCCCACAGATCAAGGTACCTACATTTAATAACAATATCATTATTACTACATCTACATTAGATATGAAGTAATATACTGATCCCTTCCCACCGATCAATGTACATTTGGTAACACCATCATTCATACTATATCTACACTGGATATAATACAATATACGGATTCCTTCCCACAGATCATTGTACATTTAATAACATCATTCATGCTATAGCTAAATTGGATATAATGTAATATATTGATCCTCTCCCACAGATCAAGGTAGCTACATTTAATAACATTATCATTAATACTATATCTACATGAGATATAATTTTATATACTAATCCCTGCCCACAGATCAATGTATATTTAATAGCGATATCATTATTACTATATCTACATTAGATATAATATAATATACTGATCCCTTCGCACAGATCACGGTACCTACATTTAATAACAATATCATTAGTACTACGTCCACATTACATATAATGTAGTATACTGATTCCTTCTCACAGATCAGTGTAGATTTAATAGCAACATCCTTCATACTATATCAACACTAGGTATAATGTAATATACTGATCCCTTCCCACAGACCAAGGTGCCTACATTTAGTAACAATATCATTATTACTGTATCTACATTAGATATAATGTAATATACTGATCCCTGCCCACCGGTCAATGTACATTTAATAACAACATCGTTCATACTATATCCACATTAGGTATAATGTAATATAGTGATTACGTCCGACAGATCAATGTACCTACATTTAATAACAATATCCTTAGTACTATATCCACATTACACCTAATGTAATATACTGATTCCTTCCCACAGATCAATGTACATTTAACAACAACATCATTCATACTATATCTACATTGGATATAATGTAATATACTGGTCCCTTCCCACAGATCAATGTACCCACATTTAATAACAATATCATTAGTGCTACGTCCACATTACATATAATGTAGTATACTGATTCCTTCTCACAGATCAGTGTAGATTTAATAACACCATCATTCATACTATATCTACACGAGGTATAATGTAATATAGTGATTACATCCCACAGATCAATGTACATATAACAACAACATCATTCATACTATATCTACATTGGATATAATGTAATATACTGATCCCTTCCCACAGGTCAATGTACATATAATAGCATAATCGTTATTACTATATCTACATTAGGTATAATGTAATGTATTAACTACATCCTAGTGATCATTGTACATTTAATAACATCATTCATGTTATAGCTAAATTGGATATGATGTAATATATTGATCCTTTCCCACAGATCAAGGTAGCTACATTTAATAACAATATCATTATTACTACATCTATATTAGATATAAAGTAATATACTGATCCCTGCCCACAGTTCAATGTACCTATATTTAATAATAATATCATTAGTACTATATCCACATCATATATAATGAAATATACTGATTCCTTCCCACAGATCAATGTACAGTAACAACAACATCATTCATGCTATGTCTACATTGGATATAATGTAATATACTGATCCCTTCCCACAGATCAATGTACATATAATAACAATATCATTATTACTATAACTACACTAGATATAATGTAATATACTGATTCCTTCCCTCAGATCAATGTACATTTAATATCGATATCATTATTACTATTTCTACATTAGATATAATGTAATATACTGATCCCTTCCCACAGATCAATGTACATTTGGTAACACCATCATTCATACTATATCTACACTGGATATAATACAATATACGGATTCCTTCCCACAGATCATTGTACATTTAATAACATCATTCATGCTATAGCTAAATTGGATATAATGTAATATATTGATCCTCTCCACAGATCAATGTACCTACATTTAACAACAATATCATTAGTACTACGTCCACATTGCATATAATGTAATATACTGATTCCTTGCCACAGATCAGTGTACATTTAATAACAACAGCATTCATACTATATTTACACTGGATATGACACAATATACGGATTCCTCCCCACAGATCAATGTACATTTTATAACAACATCATTCATACTATATCTACATTGGATATAGTGTAATATACTGATCCCTTCCCATACGTCAATGTACATATAATAGCAAAATCGTTATTACTATATCTACATTAGGTATAATGTAATATACTGATCCCTGCGCACAGATCAATGTACCTATATTTAATAACAATATCCTTAGTACTATATCCACATTACACATAATGTAATCTACTGATTCCTTCCCACAGATCAATGTACATTTAATAACAACAGCATTCATACTATATCAACACTAGGTATAATGCAATATACTGATTACATCCCACAGATCAAGGTACATTCAATATCGATATCATTATTACTATATCTACATTAGATAAAATGTAATATACTGATCCCTTCGCACAGATCAAGGTACCTACATTTAATAACAATATCATTATTACTATATCTACAGTAGATATAATGTAATATACTGATCCCTGCCCACAGATCAATGTACCTACATTTAATAACAATATCATTAATACTACGTCCACATTACATATAATGTAGTATACTGATTCCTTCTCACAGATCAGTGTAGATTTAATAACAACATCCTTCATACTATATCAACACTAGGTATAATGTAATATACTGATCCCTTCCCACAGACCAAGGTGCCTACATTTAGTAACAATGTCATTATTACTATATCTACATTAGATATAATGTACTATACTGATCCCTGCCCACCGGTCAATGTACATTTAATAACAACATAGTTCATACTATATCCACATTAGGTATAATGTAATATAGTGATTAGGTCCCACAGATCAATGTACCTACATTTAATAACAATATCCTTAATACTATATCCACATTACACATAATGTAATATACTGATTCCTTCCCACAGATCAATGTACATTTAACAACAACATTATTCATACTATATCTACACTAGGTATAATGTAACATAGTGATTACATCCCACAGATCAATGTACATTTAATAACAACATCATTCATACTATATCTACAATGGATGTAATGTAATATACTGATCCCTGCCCATAGTTCAATGTACCTATATTTAATAACGATATCATTAGTACTATATCCACATCACATATAATGTAATATACTGATTCCTTCCCACAGATCAATGTACATTTAATAACAACATTATTCATACTATATCTACACTAGGTATAATGTAACATAGTGATTACATCCCACAGATCAATGTACATTTAATAACAACATCATTCATACTATAACTACATTGGATATAATGTAATATACTGATCCCTTCCCACAGATCAATCTACATATAATAGCAACATCGTTATTACTATATCTGCATTAGGTATAATGTAATCTAGTGACTACATCCCACAGATCATTGTACGTTTAATAACACCATCATTCATGCTATAGCTAAATTGGATATAATGTAATATACTGATCCCTTCCCACAGATCAAGGTATCTACATTTAATAACAACATCATTATTACTATATCTACACTAGATATAATGCAATATATGGATTCCTTCCCACAGATCAATGTACATTTAATAACAACATCATTCATACTATATCTGCATTGGATATAATGTAATATACTGATCCCTTCCCAGAGGTCAATGTACATACAATAGCAAAATCGTTATTACTATATCTACATTAGGTATAATGTAATGTATTTACTACATCCTACAGATCATTGTACATTTAATAACATCATTCATGCTATAGCTAAATTGGATATAATGTAATATACTCACCCCTTCCCACAGATCAAGGTACCTACATTTAATAACAATATCATTATTACTACATCTACATTAGATATAAAGTAATATACTGATCCCGGACCACAGTTCAATGTACCTATATTTAATAATAATATCATTAGTACTATATCCACATCATATATAATGTAATATACTGATTCCTTCCCACAGATCAATGTACATATAATAGCAATATCGTTATTACTATATCAACATCAGATATGTAATATACATTTAAAAACAAATCATTATTACTACATCTACGTCGGTTATAACGAAATGTACTGATCCCTGCCCACCGGTCAATGTACATTTAATAACAACATCATTCATACTATATCTACACGAGGTATAATGTAATATAGTGATTACGTCCCACAGATCAATGCACATATAACAACAACATCATTCATACTATATCTACATTGGATATAATGTAATATACTGATCCCTTCCCACAGGTCAATGTACATACAATAGCAAAATCGTTATTACTATATCTACATTAGGTATAATGTAATGTATTCACTACATCCTACAGATCATTGTACATTTAATAACATCATTCATGCTATAGCTAAGTTGGATATAATGTAATATACTGATCCTTTCCCACAGATCAACGTAGATTTAATAACAACATCATTCATACTATATCAATACTAGGTATAATGTAATATAGTGATTACATCCCAGAGATCAAGGTACATTTAATAACAACATCATTCATACTATATCTACATTGGTGTCACGTAGACAGACCGTTTTTATCAAACGTGTGTCCTTTCAAATAAGCTTAAACATCTGGAAAGGAAAACTCTCGGGCAAACCGACCATTTACTCTCGTAATAAACAGAAGGCCCACCGATAGCAGAACCAAACACTTGGGAAAGCAATGGGTCCGCCGTAATCAAATAGCAGATGCAACCACTCTAAACTGTCGCAGAGGCAGGTGGACCCAGCCTGATCACTCGAATAGTAACCAGACCACCCTTCTTAATTAGTATATAAACCCGTTCGTACCAACGATCGGGGGCAGTACCAGAGTTCATCTCGTGTCGAGCACGTCGTGTACGGTAGTGAGTTGGTTACTATTAGTGAGATCGGGTTGAAGTCCCCTTCGAGCAACATTCACCTTATAGAATCCGCGAGTCGTGTTTCTATTTGGCATTACAATCAACCACACACAACACCCCCGCATTGCCAGTGCGTGAACACCGAGCATAGTGGAAATAGGTAATATATCACATTATACACCTATATTCGCGACAACAACATCTGTAATAGACCAAGATTGTAGAATATATACATTGCTGTGTCAAACCCACATTAGCATTCTCCTTTAAACCCAGTGAAACCTTGTGACAGTTCCTACCACAATACAATCTTACCGCTCGGGTTGTATTGATAATAAAATAAGTTACGCGGCCGCCAATCAGAAAGCCTCTGATAGCCACGCGCGCTGCCAAGCCGTCGGCCACGTAACAGAACTGGTGACAGCGGTGGGATATAGTCACATAGATCATTTTCACTGGCATAATTACTTTCGTGGAATTTGACACACGGCTATTACTTTGTTGAACAACGATTGTATACTAGTTTTCCTAGTCAATCGGGTAACAAGAGGTATATACTAGTTTTCCTAGTTACATTCTTTAACCAACAAATTCATTCAACATGGCGAATGAACAAGCCAATATTTCTTCAGCCGATCTTATGAACTTAACAGTTTCGATCGCAAATTCTATGACACTTTTGACACAAAGATCCTGCATACAAAATGTTGCGTTAACAATACCAACATTTGATGGTGAGAATCCACCTTTATCACGTTTTGCACAACTGGTAGAAGATGGATTGACCTTGATTCCTGAGGGAACAGAAAGGGAATACCTTACAATTATTTTAACTAAACTCACCGGTCCGGCGCGAAGAAGTACTTTAGAACATCAATTCACTTCGGTATCCGCGTTGATCAAGCATTTGAAGAGAAGATTTGGACCAGGAAAGAGCTTATCGCAATTTCAAACAGAAATTGCCAGGCTTCAAATTAGGGAATACGAAAGTTTGAGAAACTACATCGATAGAACAAGCCATCTTGTTTATTGTACAAGAGGAGCGATTAAAGAGAAATATCCTAGACATTCAGAGGAAAATATTAAACAAATGGAAATGGATATTTTAGAAAATTTCCTA
Organism: Osmia lignaria lignaria; assembly: GCF_051020975.1. NCBI lineage: Eukaryota > Metazoa > Arthropoda > Insecta > Hymenoptera > Megachilidae > Osmia > Osmia lignaria. The sequence continues at coordinate 3,456,823 of NC_135035.1, forward strand.
GATGGATTACCAGACCGCATCTCTTTTAAGGTATCAGCACAAAATAGAGACATTAAAAACTTAGAGGAAGCTTTTGACGCTGTGCTAGAGGTAGACAGGAAATTAAGAAGTCGTCGTGATTTGGCACGAAACACATCACCAGGAGGCTGGAACAACAGGGATCACCACAGCAACGAACGTCGAAATGAAATTTCATACCCTCAATCTCCAACACGACACGATCGATATAGAGATCGACAGAGGAGACCATCTAACTCTGAAGACGAGAGAGAAGGACGACCACGTACATCAGCATGGACTGTGCGATCCAGGAATCAATCGAATTCACCTTCTTATCGTTCAAATTCACCACGCACAGATCAAGATGAAAAACGGTTTACAGTTTTAAAACGCAGTGAAAAGGATGATACTTCGCAGCTATATTGTTGGCGATGTGATACCCAAGGACACGATGAAAAACGTTGTAGGAGGAATTCGCAAAATTTCAGACAGCGATCATACTCTCGAAATTCTTCAGTCGAATCAAACAAGTCTTTAAACTCAGAAAACGCTCAACGGAAAGGCGAGGCGGTGAGCGATCTGCAAAGACCTCGCCAAAAGATAGTCAGATTCACGGGAGAATCCTCATCAAGGAAACCCCAGCACCAAGAATAAAAATCAAAGTTCCGGAATTAGAATTAGAAACAGCTGAATTTTTAATTGACGGTGGCGCGGCAGTTAACTTAATAGTGCGCGATGTTCTCGGAGATCAAGCCAAACGTATCACTAAAGAAGTTATTGAAATCACAGGACTTACAAAATCACCTATTTATAGCATAGGAACCACAATTCTTCACATTCACGGTAAGCCTGCATTATTTTACGTAGTAGAGAACCTTGCAATAGAAGCCGATGGAATTATAGGCAGCCCATTTTTATTACAAGAAGAAGCAGAAATTTCATATTATCATGGAACACTAGTATTGAAAGATAAACCTATTCGACCACTTCGTTTTTCAAATTACCGAGATTTAGCTCAGCAGAAAAATCCGAAATCGACTAAACACCGTATCGAAGCTCGAACAACAAAACAAATTGCAATTCACATAGCTAATCCAAATATTAAAGAGGGATACTTACCGCGACTCAAAACATCAGAAAATATATACATTGGCGAAGCAGCAGTATATAATCGTGACGGCATTTGTTACGCGTTAGCAACGAATACCGGAGAAGACGATGTAGACATCGAAATTGAACCTCAATACATTCATCCTTACGATATTTACGACTCGTCGGACGACGACCCAATTTCTTCATATATGACCGAAAACACACCAGAAAATAGAGCAACACGAATTAAAAATCTTTTAAGAACCGATCATCTCAATGCAGAAGAACGTAAACATGTATTCAACATCGTCGACGAATTTTCAGACAGATTTTACTTGCCTGGAGACAAACTAGGAGAAGTACCGAATTTTTACCATTCAATTCATACAACAGATGACGTACCGATTAATACAAGACAATACCGATATCCACCAGTACACCAAGACGAAATACAACGTCAAGTAAAGGCTCTGTTATTACAAGGAGTCATACAGCCATCTAGTTCACCATATAATTCTCCGTTATGGATTGTACCAAAGAAACCAGACGCTAAGGGCAATAAGCGTTGGCGTATGGTAATCGATTTCCGAGCCTTAAACGAAAAGACTTTGAGTGATAAATTTCCTTTGCCGAATATCACCGAAATTCTAGATAAATTGGGAGGAGCAAAATATTTCACAATTTTTGATATAGCAAATGGATTTCATCAAGTTCAAATGGATCCTAAGGATTGTCCGAAAACAGCATTCACAACACCGGATGGGCATTTTGAATTTGTACGCATGCCATTTGGTTTAAAAAATGCACCACCGACATTTCAACGCTTAATGAATCAAGTTATATCTGGTCTAGAGAACGCTCATGTATTCATAGACGATATGGTTGTTTTCTCTTCATCACTACGAGAACATGAAATAAAAGTAAAAAAATTACTCAATCGGCTCAGAGAATTTGGACTTACACTGCAGATTGATAAATGCGAATTCTTACGTAAGGAGGTTACTTATTTAGGACACATTTTAACAGAAAATGGTGTTAAGCCAGATCCTCGTAAATTACAAGCTGTAAAAGAATTTCCCATTCCTAAAACACAGAAAAATGTCCAGCAGTTCTTGGGACTGACAGGATATTATCGCCGTTTCATAAAAGATTATTCTATTAAATCAAAACCATTAGTTCAGTTATTAGGTAAAGGAATTCGTTTTAAGTGGACCGAAGACCAGCAAAAAAGTTTTGAAAATTTACGCGACGAACTCTGTACACAACCAATTTTACAATATCCGGATTTTAATCGACCGTTCATTGTTACCACTGACGCATCAGATTACGCAATTGGAGCTGTACTTAGTCAAGGAGAAATAGGAAACGATCTACCAATTGCCTACGCATCTCGTACCTTAAATAAAGCCGAAAGGAATTATTCTGCTACAGAAAAGGAATGTCTTGCAATGGTTTACGCAGTACAATATTTCAGACCGTATCTTTATGGAACAAAATTCACACTCGTCACAGATCACCGACCGTTAGTCTGGTTACACTCTGTCAAGGATCCGACATCACGACTTATGAAGTGGAGACTCAGACTCTTAGAGTACGAATATCAGGTTATCCATAAAGCAGGAAAGACGAACAAGAACGCAGACGCATTATCACGTAACCCAGTACCATCTTGCTTACCACTTATACCCCGAGATCCTCAAGACCCCGATTACAAGCACATAGGACAGAAACCAGAAATCGACACGGATTCCATAGGATTTCGTGTGCGGCAACTACAAAGGGACAGGGAAAGGAGACCGAAATATCAAGAGGAAAACACTAGCTCTGATGAAGAACCAGCCCGTGGGAAGGTTCAACATTCTCCAATAGCAGATAGACCGAGAGTCTTACCTAACTTATCGCACGAGATAAGTATGCCAGATGAACACATGGAAACAATAAACTTTCATCCGCAAGCAAATTCTACTAAAATCACATCGACAGAAGAAGACGTAAACTTGATTTCATTCGAAGAACCATCAGAAAATACCATTACGGAAAACACGATAATCGCAAACCCGCAACAGGATTTACTTAACCATACACCATTATCACTTGTAGCAAATGAGGGAATTTTACAACCACAACCTGTTAACGAAACAATAGGAACGGCAATCCAGCAACCACAGGAAAACTTTGACCGTACCGTTGACCCTTATCCGTTCACACTTCTTGACACAGACACTCTTTCCACGGAGGGAGATGACCTGCGAAGAAAAGTGCAACCTTCACAGACACTTGAGGTTATTATCTCTCCAAACACCCTGACCACCGAGGAAGGTCATTACGCACATTTCATACCTGCGGACTGTAAATTGGTAACCCCCATTGGAAAACTGTTACTGGACACAGAAGCAATAGATTTACAACAGCTCATGTCAAAGAAACCGCAGAAAGGAGACGTAATAGAATCAGCAAATGGCTCATACAAAGTTTACAGTATAATAATATCAGATAATTTTTACGACACCATTAAAAGTGAAGATATACTAAACGGACTACAAACACTGAAACAGCATTTAGATCAAAATCCAATTAAATCATTTAGAATATCAGCAGTCGGAGATTTTCATAAATTACCAACCTATGAATTAACTAAATTAATAAAGGACGTTTTCAACGGTACAACACAGAAAATCATCATATGCAATTGTTCAACGATTACACCATCAGAAGAAGATCGATTACAAATAATTCGCGAAGCTCACGACAGTTTGATAGGAGGACATAAAGGAGTCACAAAAACATATAAACGCATCAGAGCGAAATATCAATGGCCAGAAATGCACAACGAAATACGAAATTATATCAGGAAATGTCCAAGCTGTCAAGAAGAGAAATTAGTTAGAGCAAAAACTCCTCAACCAATGTTAATTACCGATACCCCGATAGAACCATTTGATAAAGTTGCTTTAGACACCGTAGGACCTTTACCTTTAACGCCTAGCGGAAATAAATACATTCTCACGATGCAAGATTGTTTAACGAAATATTGTATAGCAGTAGCAATACCAAACATTAGAGCAGCCACAATAGCAGACGCTTTCGCGAGACATTTTATTGCCATATATGGGACACCACGAGCAATATTAACAGACAAGGGAACTAGTTTTATCGGAAGCTTAATGAAAAATCTTTCAGAAATATTCAAAATCAAACAAATCACAACTTCTGGATACAGACCACAAACTAATGGATCACTAGAACGAAGTCATATAGTACTAACAGAATATCTTAAACATTACATGGATAATTATGAAGATTGGGACCTATTAATACCATTTGCCATGTTTTCTTATAATACTTCCGTACATGAAGCAACAAATTTCTCTCCATATGAATTAATATTTGGAAAACCAGCCCGTGAACCAAGTTCGTTTCCAACTGGCGAAAGGTTAAAATCATATGGCGACTATTTAACAGAATTAATAACTCATACTATAAAAATCCGCAACATAGCAGCCGATAATTTGATTGCCTCCAAGCACCGTTCGAAGAAGTACTATGATAAACATTCCCGACCGGTAGAATTCAATGTAGGCGATTATGCTTATGTATTGCTAGAACCACGAATTAGTAAATTTGATCCACATTATGTAGGGCCATATGAGATCATTAATGTAACAGATATGAACAACATTGTATTGCGAACACCTGACAAAACGATAACAAAACACCAAGATAAATTAAAACACGCTTATTTTCCATCCACAGCGGAAAAAACGGAAATAACGGGAAATCATGATTCCGGCACAACTACTTCTGATACCTCTGGCTCTGGTTATGAGTCAGACAGCGATTAAAGGCGGTTCAAAGGTGTTACCACTGGCGCAATCAACGGGTTTGTTTTACGATAAATTGTCAGACATACGGACATATCAATCGCAATGGCGATTGGTCACGTCATTGGATGTTGATAAATACCTTGCACATGCACCACCAGTAGAACAGATAATTCTGGCCATGAACCAACTTTGCAAAAAACACGGTTTAGAAACTTGCCTCAGCATGGAAAATATTATACATTACCCATCCGCGTCATACAATTTATCAGTAATCATTCCGAAAATAACAGAACATCACCTATCAGTTTTAGAAACCAATTACACTAATACAGATCAAGTAATCACAAATTGGAAGAACCTTCCGACAGCACCAAAGCTAGAGGAATTGGAGCATCGGGCGAAAGAATTGGAACTTCAAGAAATTTCCACAAATCGTATAAAAATATCAACATTTTCCTCGTTTGGAGTAGTATCTTTGATCCTACTATTAATAATTGGGACAATAATAAAAAGTAATATACACAAAATCATTAATAAACTAAAACCTTTGGACAAACCGAACGAAATTGAATTGCAACTGGAAGAAATACCTAAAAACTCAGAAGAATCAAATTCAAATAATATAAATTTACCAAGGGAAAAATCTTCAGCACCTAGACCAAGTGCCACAATATTCTAAGGGGCCGTAGCCACTCCTACACATCCCTCCTCTAAGAGTCGAAATAAGAGTGGGGTAAGATAAGGGTTTTCAGACTATATAAGCAGTTCTCGGCACCATAGTCTCATCAGTAGACATCCTCAAGAAAATGAACACCATCAAAAATATAGTTTTGAACAGTTCTGTTCGGATCGGAATTGTCCACGTGGACAATCCGGTAGAATTCTGGGCGCAGGTGGACGACGGTCGGGAAGAAGCTAGGCGACTGTACCGGGACCTGTATCGGTACATGAGCGACCGCGGCCACCTCCACTTTCCAAACCAGGGAAGACTGACCACTGGACGTCTGGTGGCGTACAGAAGTAAAGAAGGTACCTGGGTCCGAGGAGAAGTTCAACACCTGGTGGACGGCCAGTTCGAGGTGGCTCTTCGTGACCACGGCAAGGTGGTAAGGGCACCGGTCGACCAACTTCGGACCTTGCCGCCACGCTTTCAAAATCTACCGTGGCAGGCCTTCAAGGTACGAGTACGGGGTATCCGCCCTGTATGCAGGACCTGGAAGATAGAGCAGGCCAAGAGGGTGTTGGAAGGAAGGAGGGGTCTGCTAACCAACATCAGAGGCGAGGGTGAGGTCGTGGCAGATGTAGCCCTCGATCGTCTACCAGGACAACCACCATTCAACGTGGCGGAGGCGTGGTTGGGCATGAGATACGCGGTTCCAGGCCGGGTATAAAAGCAGACCACAACACCATTCTTCCAAAACACTTATCCGAGCGGACCGAAATGTGCTACATCAGGGAACAACCAACTGAGAGGGACACCAGTCGCATCGAGCTGCTGATGAACTTGACGGCCCGCCTGTGCATGCGCAGCACTTGCTACAGATTTGACGTTGGCATTGTCTGTATGCAGTGTGCTCTCGAAGCAGCCCTTGGAGCAGCAAGGATCTATGACATGGTGGAGGTACACTATCCACTACCAACGGCATATCCGCCTGGGGCCTGCGATATTTGCAGCGCGCCCCTGATGGAGTTGCAGGCCGCCTACCACTGCGAGGAGTGTATTGCCGCCATCATCATGGAAATGGAATACCAAAGAGCAAACCAACCCATACCACCGCCTGCAATAGTACCAACCTGGTACACCGAGAGACAAATCCGATCGAGGCAGCCTGGACCCAGACGTACGCTTCGACTTCATACCGCAGTTAGCAGCATCACCAACCATCACACGTAGCGTTAAGTACACACACATCACACATAACACCCGACATATTGCATTACAACACCAAAACTTCAACACATTCTAGTGAGTGTTTTCCTTTCCAATTGAAAGCATCACGATTACCGCGATGTTTCATCTAAGGGGGGAGGTGTCACGTAGACAGACCGTTTTTATCAAACGTGTCTCCTTTCAAATAAGCTTAAACATCTGGAAAGGAAAACTCTCGGGCAAACCGACCATTTACTCTCGTAATAAACAGAAGGCCCACCGATAGCAGAACCAAACACTTGGGAAAGCAATGGGTCCGCCGTAATCAAATAGCAGATGCAACCACTCTAAACTGTCGCAGAGGCAGGTGGACCCAGCCTGATCACTCGAATAGTAACCAGACCACCCTTCTTAATTAATATATAAACCCGTTCGTACCAACGATCGGGGGCAGTACCAGAGTTCATCTCGTGTCGAGCACGTCGTGTACGGTAGTGAGTTGGTTACTATTAGTGAGATCGGGTTGAAGTCCCCTTCGAGCAACATTCACCTTATAGAATCCGCGAGTCGTGTTTCTATTTGGCATTACAATCAACCACACACAACACCCCCGCATTGCCAGTGCGTGAACACCGAGCATAGTGGAAATAGGTAATATATCACATTATACACCTATATTCGCGACAACAACATCTGTAATAGACCAAGATTGTAGAATATATACATTGCTGTGTCAAACCCACATTAGCATTCTCCTTTAAACCCAGTGAAACCTTGTGACAGTTCCTACCACAATACAATCTTACCGCTCGGGTTGTATTGATAATAAAATAAGTTACGCGGCCGCCAATCAGAAAGCCTCTGATAGCCACGCGCGCTGCCAAGCCGTCGGCCACGTAACATTGGATACAATGTAATATACTGATCCCTTCCCAAACGTCAATGTACATACAATAGCAAAATCGTTATTACTATCTCTACACTAGGTATAATGTGATGTAGTGACTACATCCCACAGCTCGTTTTACATTTAATAAAAACATCATTCATGGTATAGCGAAATTGGATATAATGTTATATACTGATCCATTCCCACAGACCAAGGTACCTACATTTAATAACAATATCATTATTACTACATCTACATTAGATATAAAGTATATACTGATCCCTGCCCAAAGTTCAATGTACCTATACTTAATAACAATATCATTAGTACTGTATCCACATCATATGTAATGTAATATACTGATTCCTTCCCTCAGATGAACGTAGAATTAATAACAACATCATTCATACTATATCAGCACTAGGTATAATGTAATATAGTGATTACATCCCACAGATCAATGTACATTTAATAACAACATCATTCATAATATAACTACATTGGATATAATGTAATATACTGATCCCTTCCCACAGATCAATGTACATATAACAGCAACATCGTTAGTACTATATCTGCATTAGGTATAATGTAATCTAGTGACTACATCCCACAGATCATTGTACGTTTAATAACACCATCATTCATGCTATAGCTAAATTGGATATAATGTAATATACTCACCCCTCCCCACAGATCAAGGTACCTACATTTAATAACAATATCATTATTACTACATCTACATTAGATATAAAGTAATATACTGATCCCTGCCCACATTTCAATGTACCTATATTTAATAATAATATCATTAGTACTATATCCACATCATATATAATGTAATATACTGATTCCTTCCCACAGATCAATGTGCATTAACAACAACATCATTCATGCTATAGTTAAATTGGATATAATGTAATATACTGATCCCTGCGCACAGATCAATGTACCTACATTTAATAACAATATCATTAGTACTCTATCTTCATTAGATATAATGTAATATACTAATCCCTGCCCACAGATGAATGTATATTTAGTAGCGATATCATTATTACTATATCTACATTGGATATAATGTAATATACTGAACCCTCCCCACAGATCAATGTACCTACATTTAACAACAATATCATTAGTACTACGTCCACATTGCATATAATGTAATATACTGATTCCTTGCCACAGATCAGTGTACATTTAATAACAACATCATTCATTACATATCTATATTGGGTACAATGTAATATAGTGATTACATCCCACAGATCGATGTACATGTAATATCGATATCATTATTACTATATCTACGTTAGATATAATGTAATATACTGATCCCGGCCCATAGTTCAATGTACCTATATTTAATAACAATATCATTAGTACTATATCCACATCACATATAATGTAATATACTGATGCCTTCCCACAGATCAATGTACATTTAGTAACACCATCATTCATACTATATCTACAGTAGGTATAATGTAACATAGTGATTACATCCCACAGATCATTGTACATTTAATAACAACATCATTCATAATATAACTACATTGGATATAATGTAATATACTGATCCCTTCCCACAGATCAATGTACATATAACAGCAACATCGTTGGTACTATATCTGCATTAGGTATAATGTAATCCAGTGACTACATCCCACAGATCATTGTACGTTTAATAACACCATCATTCATGCTATAGCTAAATTGGATATAATGTAATATACTCACCCCTTCCCACAGATCAAGGTACCTACATTTAATAACAATATCATTATTACTACATCTACATTAGATATGAAGTAATATACTGATCCCTGCCCACAGTTCAATGTACCTATATTTAATAATAATATCATTAGTACTATATCCACATCATATATAATGTAATATACTGATTCCTCCCCACAGATCAATGTACATTAACAACAACATCATTCATGCTATAGCTAAATTGGATATAATGTAATATACTGATCCCTGCCCACAGATCAATGTACCTACATTTAATAACAATATCATTAGTACTCTATCTACATTAGATATAATGTAATATACTGATCCCTGCCCACAGTTCAATGTAACTATATTCAATAACAATATCATTAGTACTATATCCACATCATATATAATGTAATATACTGATTCCTTCCCACAGATCAATGTACATATAATAGCAATATCGTTATTACTATATCAACATCAGATATGTAATATACATTTAAAAACAAATCATTATTACTATATCTATGTCGGTTATAACGAAATGTACTGATTCCTTCCCAAGGATCAATGTACATATAATCGCAATATCATTATTAGTTACTATATCTACATCGGTTGTAACGCAATATACTGATTCCTTCCCACAGATCAATGTACATTTAATAGCAATATCATTCATACTATATCTACATTGGATATAATGTATTATACTGATCCCTTCCCACAGGTCAAGGTGCCTACATTTAGTAACAATATCATTATTACTATATCTTCATTAGATATAATGTAATATACTAATCCCTGCCCACAGATCAATGTATATTTAGTAGCGATATCATTATTACTATATCTACATTGGATATAATGTAATATACTGAACCCTCCCCACAGATCAATGTACCTACATTTAACAACAATATCATTAGTACTACGTCCACATTGCATATAATGTAATATACTGATTCCTTGCCACAGATCAGTGTACATTTAATAACAACATCATTCATTACATATCTATTTTGGGTACAATGTAATATAGTGATTACATCCCACAGATCACTGTACATGTAATATCGATATCATTATTACTATATCTACATTAGATATAATGTAATATACTGATCCCTGCCCATAGTTCAATGTACCTATATTTAATAACAATATCATTAGTACTATATCCACATCACATATAATGTAATATACTGATTCCTTCCCACAGATCAATGTACATATAATAGCAATATCGTTATTACTATATCAACATCAGATATGTAATATACATTTAAAAACAAATCATTATTACTATATCTACGTCGGTTATAACGAAATGTACTGATTCCTTCCCAAGGATCAATGTACATATAATCGCAATATCATTATTAGTTACTATATCTACATCGGTTGTAACGCAATATACTGATTCCTTCCCACAGATCAATGTACATTTAATAGCAATATCATTCATACTATATCTACATTGGATATAATGTATTATACTGATCCCTTCCCACAGGTCAAGGTGCCTACATTTAGTAACAATATCATTATTACTATATCTTCATTAGATATAATGTAATATACTAATCCCTGCCCACAGATCAATGTATATTTAGTAGCGATATCATTATTACTATATCTACATTGGATATAATGTAATATACTGAACCCTCCCCACAGATCAATGTACCTACATTTAACAACAATATCATTAGTACTACGTCCACATTGCATATAATGTAATATACTGATTCCTTGCCACAGATCAGTGTACATTTAATAACAACATCATTCATTACATATCTATTTTGGGTACAATGTAATATAGTGATTACATCCCACAGATCACTGTACATGTAATATCGATATCATTATTACTATATCTACATTAGATATAATGTAATATACTGATCCCTGCCCATAGTTCAATGTACCTATATTTAATAACAATATCATTAGTACTATATCCACATCACATATAATGTAATATACTGATTCCTTCCCACAGATCAATGTACATATAATAGCAATATCGTTATTACTATATCAACATCAGATATGTAATATACATTTAAAAACAAATCATTATTACTATATCTACGTCGGTTATAACGAAATGTACTGATTCCTTCCCAAGGATCAATGTACATATAATCGCAATATCATTATTAGTTACTATATCTACATCGGTTGTAACGCAATATACTGATTCCTTCCCACAGATCAATGTACATTTAATAGCAATATCATTCATACTATATCTACATTGGATATAATGTATTATACTGATCCCTTCCCACAGGTCAAGGTGCCTACATTTAGTAACAATATCATTATTACTATATCTTCATTAGATATAATGTAATATACTAATCCCTGCCCACAGATCAATGTATATTTAGTAGCGATATCATTATTACTATATCTACATTGGATATAATGTAATATACTGAACCCTCCCCACAGATCAATGTACCTACATTTAACAACAATATCATTAGTACTACGTCCACATTGCATATAATGTAATATACTGATTCCTTGCCACAGATCAGTGTACATTTAATAACAACATCATTCATTACATATCTATTTTGGGTACAATGTAATATAGTGATTACATCCCACAGATCACTGTACATGTAATATCGATATCATTATTACTATATCTACATTAGATATAATGTAATATACTGATCCCTGCCCATAGTTCAATGTACCTATATTTAATAACAATATCATTAGTACTATATCCACATCACATATAATGTAATATACTGATCCCTTCCCACAGATCAATATACATTTAGTAACACCATCATTCATACTATATCTACACTGGATATAATACAATATACGTATTCCTCCCCACAGATCAATGTACATTTTATAACAACATCATTCATACTATATCTACATTGGATATAATGTAATATACTGATCCCTTCCCATACGTCAATGTACATATAATAGCAAAATCGTTATTACTATATCTACATTAGGTATAATGTAATATACTGATCCCTGCTCACAGATCAATGTACCTATATTTAATAACAATATCCTTAGTAATATATCCACATTACACATAATGTAATATACTGATTCCTTCCCACAGATCAATGTACATTTAATAACAACAGCATTCATACTATATCAACACTAGGTATAATGTAATATAGTGATTACATCCCACAGATCAAGGTACATTCAATATCGATATCATTATTACTATATCTACATTAGATAAAATGTAATATACTGATTCCTTCCCACAGATCAATGTACATTTAACAACAACATCATTCATACTATATCTACATTGGATATAATGTAATATACTGATCCCTTCCCACAGATCAATGTACCTACATTTAATAACAATATCCTTAGTACTATATCCACATTACATATAATGTAATATACTGATTCCTTCCCACAGAACAATGTACATTTAATAACACGATCATTCATACTATATCTACACGAGGTATAATGTAATATAGTGATTACATCCCACAGATCAATGTACATATAACAACAACATCATTCATACTATATCTACATTGGATATAATGTAATATACTTATCGCTTCGCACAGGTCAATGTACATATAATAGCATAATCGTTATTACTATATCTACATTAGGTATAATGTAATGTATTAACTACATCCTACAGATCATTGTACATTTAATATCATCATTCATGCTATAGCTAAATTGGATATAATGTAATATACTGATTCCTTCCCACAGATCAATGTACATTTAATAACAACATTATTCATACTATATCTACACTAGGTATAATGTAACGTGGTGATTACATCCCACAGATCAATGTACATTTAATAATATCATTCATACTATAACTACATTGGATATAATGTAATATACTGATCCCTTCCCACAGATCGATGTACCTACATTTAATAACAATATCATTAGTACTACGTCCACATTACATATAATGTAGTATACTGATTCCTTCTCTCAGATCAGTGTAGATTTAATAACAACATCCTTCATACTATATCAACACTAGGTATAATGTAATATACTGATCCCTTCCCACAGACCAAGGTGCCTACATTTAGTAACAATATCATTATTACTATATCTACATTAGATATAATGTAATATACTGATCCCTGCCCACCGGTCAATGTACATTTAATAACAACATCGTTCATACTATATCCACATTAGGTATAAGGTAATATAGTGATTACGTCCCACAGATCAATGTACCTACATTTAACAACAATATCCTTAGTACTATATCCACATTACACATAATGTAATATACTGATTCCTTCCCACAGATCAATGTAGATTTAACAACAACATCATTCGTACTATATCTACATTGGATATAATGTAATATACTGATCCCTTCCCACAGATCAATGTACCTACATTTAATAACAATATCCTTAGTACTATATCCACATTACACATAATGTAATATACTGATTCCTTCCCACAGAACAATGTACATTTAATAACACCATCATTCATACTATATCTACACGAGGTATAATGTAATATAGTGATTACATCCCACAGATCAATGTACATATAACAACAACATCATTCATACTATATCTACATTAGATATAATGTAATATACTGATCCCTTTCCACAGGTCAATGTACATGCAATAGCAAAATCGTTATTACTATATCTACATTAGGTATAATGTAATGTATTTACTACATCCTACAAATCATTGTACATTTAATAACATCATTCATGCTATAGCTAAATTGGATATAATGCAATATACTGATCCTTTCCCACAGATCAAGGTAGCTACATTTAATAACAACATCATTAGTACTATATCTTCATTAGATATAATGTAATATACTAATCCCTGCCCAGAGATCAATGTATATTTAGTAGCGATATCATTATTACTATATCTACATTCGATATAATGTAATATACTGAACCCTCCCCACAGATCAATGTACCTACATTTAACAACAATATCATTAGTACTACGTCCACATTGCATATAATGTAATATACTGATTCCTTGCCACAGATCAGTGTACATTTAATATCAACATCATTCATTACATATCTATATTGGGTACAATGTAATATAGTGATTACATCCCACAGATCAATGTACATGTAATATCGATATCATTATTACTATATCTACATTAGATATAATGTAATATAGTGATCCCTGCCCATAGTTCAATGTACCTATATTTAATAACAATATCATTAGTACTATATCCACATCACATATAATGTAATATACTGATCCCTTCCCACAGATCAATGTACATTTAGTAACACCATCATTCATACTATATCTACACTAGGTATAATGTAACATAGTGATTACATCCCACAGATCAATGTACATTTAATAACAACATCATTCATACTATAACTACATTGGATATAATGTAATATACTGATCCCTCCCCACAGATCAATGTACATTTTATAACAACATCATTCATACTATATCTACATTGGATATAATGTAATATACTGATCCCTTCCCATACGTCAATGTACATATAATAGCAAAATCGTTATTACTATATCTACATTAGGTATAATGTAATATACTGATCCCTGCTCACAGATCAATGTACCTATATTTAATAACAATATCCTTAGTACTATATCCACATTACACATAATGTAATATACTGATTCCTTCCCACAGATCAATGTACATTTAATAACAACAGCATTCATACTATATCAACACTAGGTATAATGTAATATAGTGATTACATCCCACAGATCAAGGTACATTCAATATCGATATCATTATTACTATAACTACATTAGATATAATGTAATATACTGATCCCTGCCCACCGGTCAATGTACATTTAATAACAGCATCGATCATACTATATCCACATTAGGTATAATGTAATATAGTGATTACGTCTCACAGATCAATGTACCTACATTTAATAACAATATCCTTAGTACTATATCCACATTACACATAATGTAATATACTGATTCCTTCCCACAGATCAATGTACATTTAACAACAACATCATTCATACTATATCTACAATGGATATAATGTAATATACTGATCCCTGCCCATAGTTCAATGTACCTATATTTAATAACAATATCATTAGTACTATATCCACATCACATATAATGTAATATACTGATCCCTTCCCACAGATCAATGTACATTTAGTAACACCATCGTTCATACTATATCTACACTGGATATAATACAATATACGGATTCCTCCCCACAGATCAATGTACATTTTATAACATCATTCATACTATATCTACATTGGATATAATGTAATATACTGATCCCTTCCCACAGATCAAGGTGCCTACATTTAGTAACAATATCATTATTACTATATCTACATTAGATATAATGTAATATACTGATCCCTGCCCACCGGTCAATGTACATTTAATAACAACATCGTTCATACTATATCCACATTAGGTATAATGTAATATAGTGATTACGTCTCACAGATCAATGTACCTACATTTAATAACAATATCCTTAGTACTATATCCACATTACACATAATGTAATATACTGATTCCTTCCCACAGATCAATGTACATTTAACAACAACATCATTCATACTATATCTACAATGGATATAATGTACTATACTGATCCCTGCCCATAGTTCAATGTACCTATATTTAATAACAATATCATTAGTACTATATCCACATCACATATAATGTAATATACTGATTCCTTCTCACAGATCAATGTACATTCAATAACAACATTATTCATACTATATCTACACTAGGTAGAATGTAACATAGTGATTACATCCCACAGATCAATGTACACTTAAAAACAACATCATTCATACTATAACTACATTGGATATAATGTAATATACTGATTCCTTCCCACAGATCGAGGTATCTACATTTAATAACAATATCATTATTACTACATCTACATTAGATATACAGTAATATACTGATCCCTGCCCACGGATCAATGAACCCATATTTAATAATAATATCATTAGTACTATATCCACATCATATATAATGTAATATACTGATTCCTTCCCACAGATCAATGTACCCACATTTAATAACAATATCATTAGTGCTACGTCCACATTACATATAATGTAGTATACTGATTCCTTCTCACAGATCAGTGTAGATTTAATAACACCATCATTCATACTATATCTACACGAGGTATAATGTAATATAGTGATTACATCCCACAGATCAATGTACATATAACAACAACATCATTCATACTATATCTACATTGGATATAATGTAATATACTGATCCCTTCCCACAGGTCAATGTACATTAACAACAACATCATTCATGCTGTAGCTAAATTGGATATAATGTAATATACTGATCCCTGCCCACAGATCAATGTACGTACATTTAATAACAATATCATTAGTACTATATCTACATTAGATATAATGTAATATACTGATCCCTGCCCACAGTTCAATGTAACTATATTTAAAAACAATATCATTAGTACTATATCCACATCATATATAATGTAATGTACTGATTCCTTCCCACAGATCAATGTACATATAATAGCAATATCGTTATTACTATATCAACATCAGGTATGTAATATACATTTAAAAACAAATCATTATTACTATATCCACGTCGGTTATAACGAAATGTACTGATTCCTTCCCAAGGATCAATGTACATATAATCGCAATATCATTATTAGTTACTATATCTACATCGGTTGTAACGCAATATACTGATTCCTTCCCACAGATCAATGTACATTTAATAGCAATATCATTAGTACTATATCTACATTAGATATAATGTAATATACTGATCCCTTCGCGCAGATCAAGGTACCTACATTTAATAACAATATCCTTAGTACTATATCCACATTACACATAATGTAATATACTGATTCCTTCCCACAGATCAATGTACATTTAACAACAACATCATTCATACTATATCTACAATGGATATAATGTAATATACTGATCCCTGCCCATAGTTCAATGTACCTATATTTAATAACAATATCATTAGTACTATATCCACATGACATATAATGTAATATACTGATTCCTTCCCACAGATCAATGTACATTTAATAGAACATCATTCATACTATAACTACATTGGATATAATGTAATATACTGATCCCTTCCCACAGATCAATGTACATATAATAGCAACATCGTTATTACTATATCTGCATAAGGTATAATGTAATCTAGTGACTACATCCCACAGATCAATGTACGTTAAATAACACCATCATTCATGCTATAGCTAAATTGGATATAAAGTAATATACTGATCCCTTCCCACAGACCAAGGTGCCTACATTTAGTAACAATATCATTATTACGATATCTACATTAGATATAATGTAATATACTGATCCCTGCCCACCGGTCAATGTACATTTAATAACAACATCATTCATACTATATCTACACGAGGTATAATGTAATATAGTGATTACGTCCCACAGATCAATGTACATATAACAACAACATCATTCATACTATATCTACATTGGATATAATGTAATATACTGATCCCTTCCTACAGGTCAATGTACATACAATAGCAAAATCGTTATTACTATATCTACATTAGATATAATGTTATGTACTGATCCCTGCCCACAGTTAAATGTACCTATACTTAATAACAATATCATTAGAACTATATCCACATCATAAATAATGTAATATACTGATTCCTTCCCACAGATCAACGTAGATTTAATAACAACATCATTCATACTATATCAATACTAGGTATAATGTAATATAGTGATTACATCCCAGAGATCAAGGTACATTTAATAACAACATCATTCATACTATATCTACATTGGATACAATGTAATATACTGATCCCTTCCCAAACGTCAATGTACATATAATAGCAAAATCGTTATTACTATATCTACACTAGGTATAATGTGATGTAGTGACTACATCCCACAGCTCGTTTTACATTTAATAAAAACATCATTCATGGTATAGCTAAATTGGATATAATGTTATATACTGATCCATTCCCACAGATCAAGGTACCTACATTTAATAACAATATCATTATTACTACATCTACATTAGATATAAAGTAATATACTGATCCCTGCCCAAAGTTCAATGTACCTATACTTAATAACAATATCATTAGTACTGTATCCACATCATATGTAATGTAATATACTGATTCCTTCCCTCAGATGAACGTAGATTTAATAACAACATCATTCATACTATATCAGCACTAGGTATAATGTAATATAGTGATTACATCCCACAGATCAAGGTACATTTAATAACAACATCGTTCATACTATATCTACATTGGATATAATGTAATATACTGATCCCTTCCCACAGATCAATGTACATTTAGTAACACCATCATTCATACTATATCTACACTAGGTATAATGTAATATAGTGATTACATCCCACAGGTCAAGGTACATTTAATAACAACATCGATCTTACTATATCTACATTACACATAATGTAATATACTGATTCCTTCCCACAGATCAATGTACATTTAATAACAACAGCATTCATACTATATCAACACTAGGTATAATGCAATATAGTGATTACATCCCACAGATCAAGGTACATTCAATATCGATATCATTATTACTATATCTACATTAGATAAAATGTAATATACTGATCCCTTCCCACAGATCAAGGTGCCTACATTTAATAACAATATCATTATTACTATATCTACACTAGATATAATGCAATATACGGATTCCTTCCCACAGATCAATGTACATTTAATAACAACATCATTCATACTATATCTGCATTGGATATAACGTAATATACTGATCCCTTCCCACAGGTCAATGTACATACAATAGCAAAATCGTTATTACTATATCCACATTAGGTATAATGTAATGTATTTACTACATCCAACAGATCATTGTACATTTAATAACATCATTCATGCTATAGCTAAATTGGATATAATGTAATATACTCACCCTTTCCCACAGATCAAGGTACCTACATTTAATAACAATATCATTATTACTACATCTACATTAGATATAAAGTAATATACTGATCCCTGCCCACAGTTCAATGTACCCATATTTAATGATAATATCATTAGTACTATATCCACATCATATATAATGTAATATACTGATTCCTTCCCACAGATCAATGTACATTAACAACAACATCATTCATGCTATAGCTAAATTGGATATAATGTAATATACTGATCCCTGCCCACAGATCAATGTACCTACATTTAATAACAATATCATTAGTACTATATCTACATTAGATATAATGTAATATACTGATCCCTGCCCACAGGTCAATGTACCTACATTTAGTAACAATATCATTATTACTATATCTACATTAGATATAATGTAATATACTGATCCCTGCCCACCGGTCAATGTACATTTAACAACAACATCGTTCATACTATATCCACATTAGGTATAATGTAATATACTGATCCCTGCCCACAGTTCAATGTAACTATATTTAATAACAATATCATTAGTACTATATCCACATCATATATAATGTAATATACTGATTCCTTCCCACAGATCAATGTACATTTAACAACCGCATCATTCATACTATGTCTACATTGGATATAATGTAATATACTGTTCCCTTCCCACAGATCAGTGTACATATAATAACAATATCATTATTACTATAACTACACTAGATATAATGTAATATACTGATTCCTTCCCTCAGATCAATGTACATTTAATATCGATATCATTATTACTATTTCTACATTAGATATAATGTAATATACTGATCCCTTCCCACAGATCAATGTACCTACATTTAATAACAATACCATTAGTACTTCGTCCACATTACATATAATGTAGTTTACTGATTCCTTCTCTCAGATCAGTGTAGATTTAATAACAACATCCTTCATACTATATCAACACTAGGTATAATGTAATATACTGATCCCTTCCCACAGACCAAGGTGCCTACATTTAGTAACAATATCATTATTACTATATCTACATTAGATATAATGTAATATACTGATCCCTGCCCACCGGTCAATGTACATTTAATAACAACATCGTTCATACTATATCCACATTAGGTATAATGTAATATAGTGATTACGTCCCACAGATCAATGTACCTACATTTAATAACAATATCCTTAGTACTATATCCACATTACACATAATGTAATATACTGATTCCTTCCCACAGATCAATGTACATTTAACAACGACATCATTCGTACTATATCTACATTGGATACAATGTAATATACTGATCCCTTCCCACAGATCAATGTACCTACATTTAATAACAATATCCTTAGTACTATATCCACATCACACATAATGTAATATACTGATTCCTTCCCACAGAACAATGTACATTTAATAACCCCATCATTCATACTATATCTACACGAGGTATAATGTAATATAGTGATTACATCCCCCAGATCAATGTACATATAACAACAACATCATTCATACTATATCTACATTGGATATAATGTAATATACTGATCCCTTCCCACAGGTCAATGTACATATAATAGTATAATTGTTATTACTATATCTACAAGAGGTATAATGTAATGTATTTACTACATCCTACAGATCATTGTACATCTAATAACATCATTCATGCTATAGCTAAATTGGCTATAATGTAATATACTCACCCCTTCCCACAGATCAAGGTACCTACATTTAATAACAATATCATTATTACTACATCTACATTAGATATAAAGTAATATACTGATCCCTGCCCACAGTTCAATGTACCTATATTTAATAATAATATCATTAGTACTATATCCACATCATATATAATGTAATATACTGATTCCTTTCCACAGATCAATGTGCATTAACAACAACATCATTCATGCTATAGCTAAATTGGATATAATGTAATATACTGATCCCTGCCCACAGATCAATGTACCTACATTTAATAACAATATCATTAGTACTCTATCTTCATTAGATATAATGTAATATACTAATCCCTGCCCACAGAACAATGTATATTTAGTAGCGATATCATTATTACTATATCTACATTGGATATAATGTAATATACTGAACCCTCCCCACAGATCAATGTACCTACATTTAACAACAATATCATTAGTACTACGTCCACATTGCATATAATGTAATATACTGATTCCTTGCCACAGATCAGTGTACATTTAATAACAACATCATTCATTACATATCTATATTGGGTACAATGTAATATAGTGATTACATCCCACAGATCGATGTACATGTAATATCGATATCATTATTACTATATCTACATTAGATATAATGTAATATACTGATCCCGGCCCATAGTTCAATGTACCTATATTTAATAACAATATCATTAGTACTATATCCACATCACATATAATGTAATATACTGATCCCTTCCCACAGATCAATGTACATTTAGTAACACCATCATTCATACAATATCTACACTAGGTATAATGTAACATAGTGATTACATCCCACAGATCAATGTACATTTAATAACAACATCATTCATAATATAACTACATTGGATATAATGTAATATACTGATCCCTTCCCACAGATCAATGTACATATAACAGCAACATCGTTAGTACTATATCTGCATTAGGTATAATGTAATCTAGTGACTACATCCCACAGATCATTGTACGTTTAATAACACCATCATTCATGCTATAGCTAAATTGGATATAATGTAATATACTCACCCCTTCCCACAGATCAAGGTACCTACATTTAATAACAATATCATTATTACTACATCTACATTAGATATAAAGTAATATACTGATCCCTGCCCACATTTCAATGTACCTGTATTTAATAATAATATCATTAGTACTATATCCACATCATATATAATGTAATATACTGATTCCTTCCCACAGATCAATGTGCATTAACAACAACATCATTCATGCTATAGCTAAATTGGATATAATGTAATATACTGATCCCTGCCCACAGATCAATGTACCTACATTTAATAACAATATGATTAGTACTCTATCTTCATTAGATATAATGTAATATACTAATCCCTGCCCACAGATCAATGTATATTTAGTAGCGATATCATTATTACTATATCTACATTGGATATAATGTAATATACTGAACCCTCCCCACAGATCAATGTACCTACATTTAACAACAATATCATTAGTACTACGTCCACATTGCATATAATGTAATATACTGATTCCTTGCCACAGATCAGTGTACATTTAATAACAACATCATTCATTACATATCTATATTGGGTACAATGTAATATAGTGATTACATCCCACAGATCGATGTACATGTAATATCGATATCATTATTACTATATCTACGTTAGATATAATGTAATATACTGATCCCGGCCCATAGTTCAATGTACCTATATTTAATAACAATATCATTAGTACTATATCCACATCACATATAATGTAATATACTGATCCCTTCCCACAGATCAATGTACATTTAGTAACACCATCATTCATACTATATCTACACTAGGTATAATGTAACATAGTGATTACATCCCACAGATCAATGTACATTTAATAACAACATCATTCATAATATAACTACATTGGATATAATGTAATATACTGATCCCTTCCCACAGATCAATGTACATATAACAGCAACATCGTTGGTACTATATCTGCATTAGGTATAATGTAATCTAGTGACTACATCCCACAGATCATTGTACGTTTAATAACACCATCATTCATGCTATAGCTAAATTGGATATAATGTAATATACTCACCCCTTCCCACAGATCAAGGTACCTACATTTAATAACAATATCATTAATACTACATCTACATTAGATATGAAGTAATATACTGATTCCTGCCCACAGTTCAATGTACCTATATTTAATAATAATATCATTAGTACTATATCCACATCATATATAATGTAATATACTGATTCCTTCCCACAGATCAATGTACATTAACATCAACATCATTCATGCTATAGCTAAATTGGATATTATGTAATATACTGATCCCTGCCCACAGATCAATGTACCTACATTTAATAACAATATCATTAGTACTATATCTACATTAGATATAATGTAATATACTGATCCCTGCCCACAGTTCAATGTAACTATATTCAATAACAATATCATTAGTACTATATCCACATCATATATAATGTAATATACTGATTCCTTCCCACAGATCAATGTACATATAATAGCTATATCGTCATTACTATATCAACATCAGATATGTAATATACATTTAAAAACAAATCATTATTACTATATCTACGCCGGTTATAACGAAATGTACTGATTCCTTCCCAAGGATCAATGTACATATAATCGCAATATCATTATTAGTTACTATATCTACATCGGTTGTAACGCAATATACTGATTCCTTCCCACAGATCAATGTACATTTAATAGCAATATCATTAGTACTATATCTACATTAGATATAATGTAATATACTGATCCCTGCCCACAGATCAATGTATCTACATTTAATAACAATATCATTAGTACTACGTCCACATTACATATAATGTAGTATACTGATTCCTTCTCACAGATCAGTGTAGATTTAATAACAACATCCTTCATACTATATCAACACGGGGTATAATGTAATATACTGATCCCTTCCCACAGACCAAGGTGCCTACATTTAGTAACAATATCATTATCACTATATCTACATTAGATATAATGTGATATACTGATCCCTGCCCACCGGTCAATGTACATTTAATAACAACATCGTTCATACTATATCCACATTAGGTATAATGTAATATAGTGATTACGTCCACAGATCAATGTAACTACATTTAATAACAATATCCTTAGTACTATATCCACATTACACATAATGTAATATACTGATTCCTTCCCACAGATCAATGTACATTTAATAGCAATATCATTAGTACTATATCTACATTAGATATAATGTAATATACTGATCCCTGCTCACAGATCAATGTACCTATATTTAATAACAATATCCTTAGTAATATATCCACATTACACATAATGTAATATACTGATTCCTTCCCACAGATCAATGTACATTTAATAACAACAGCATTCATACTATATCAACACTAGGTATAATGTAATATAGTGATTACATCCCACAGATCAAGGTACATTCAATATCGATATCATTATTACTATATCTACATTAGATAAAATGTAATATACTGATTCCTTCCCACAGATCAATGTACATTTAACAACAACATCATTCATACTATATCTACATTGGATATAATGTAATATACTGATCCCTTCCCACAGATCAATGTACCTACATTTAATAACAATATCCTTAGTACTATATCCACATTACATATAATGTAATATACTGATTCCTTCCCACAGAACAATGTACATTTAATAACACCATCATTCATACTATATCTACACGAGGTATAATGTAATATAGTGATTACATCCCACAGATCAATGTACATATAACAACAACATCATTCATACTATATCTACATTGGATATAATGTAATATACTTATCGCTTCGCACAGGTCAATGTACATATAATAGCATAATCGTTATTACTATATCTACATTAGGTATAATGTAATGTATTAACTACATCCTACAGATCATTGTACATTTAATATCATCATTCATGCTATAGCTAAATTGGATATAATGTAATATACTGATTCCTTCCCACAGATCAATGTACATTTAATAACAACATTATTCATACTATATCTACACTAGGTATAATGTAACGTGGTGATTACATCCCACAGATCAATGTACATTTAATAATATCATTCATACTATAACTACATTGGATATAATGTAATATACTGATCCCTTCCCACAGATCAAGGTATCTACATTTAATAACAATATCATTATTACTATATCTGCACTAGATATAATGCAATATACGGATTCCTTCCCACAGATCAATGTACATTTAATAACAACATCATTCATACTATAACTACATTGGATATAATGTAATATACTGATCCCTTCCCACAGATCGATGTACCTACATTTAATAACAATATCATTAGTACTACGTCCACATTACATATAATGTAGTATACTGATTCCTTCTCTCAGATCAGTGTAGATTTAATAACAACATCCTTCATACTATATCAACACTAGGTATAATGTAATATACTGATCCCTTCCCACACACCAAGGTGCCTACATTTAGTAACAATATCATTATTACTATATCTACATTAGATATAATGTAATATACTGATCCCTGCCCACCGGTCAATGTACATTTAATAACAACATCGTTCATACTATATCCACATTAGGTATAATGTAATATAGTGATTACGTCCCACAGATCAATGTACCTACATTTAACAACAATATCCTTAGTACTATATCCACATTACACATAATGTAATATACTGATTCCTTCCCACAGATCAATGTAGATTTAACAACAACATCATTCGTACTATATCTACATTGGATATAATGTAATATACTGATCCCTTCCCACAGATCAATGTACCTACATTTAATAACAATATCCTTAGTACTATATCCACATTACACATAATGTAATATACTGATTCCTTCCCACAGAACAATGTACATTTAATAACACCATCATTCATACTATATCTACACGAGGTATAATGTAATATAGTGATTACATCCCACAGATCAATGTACATATAACAACAACATCATTCATACTATATCTACATTAGATATAATGTAATATACTGATCCCTTTCCACAGGTCAATGTACATGCAATAGCAAAATCGTTATTACTATATCTACATTAGGTATAATGTAATGTATTTACTACATCCTACAAATCATTGTACATTTAATAACATCATTCATGCTATAGCTAAATTGGATATAATGCAATATACTGATCCTTTCCCACAGATCAAGGTAGCTACATTTAATAACAACATCATTAGTACTATATCTTCATTAGATATAATGTAATATACTAATCCCTGCCCAGAGATCAATGTATATTTAGTAGCGATATCATTATTACTATATCTACATTCGATATAATGTAATATACTGAACCCTCCCCACAGATCAATGTACCTTCATTTAACAACAATATCATTAGTACTACGTCCACATTGCATATAATGTAATATACTGATTCCTTGCCACAGATCAGTGTACATTTAATATCAACATCATTCATTACATATCTATATTGGGTACAATGTAATATAGTGATTACATCCCACAGATCAATGTACATGTAATATCGATATCATTATTACTATATCTACATTAGATATAATGTAATATAGTGATCCCTGCCCATAGTTCAATGTACCTATATTTAATAACAATATCATTAGTACTATATCCACATCACATATAATGTAATATACTGATCCCTTCCCACAGATCAATGTACATTTAGTAACACCATCATTCATACTATATCTACACTAGGTATAATGTAACATAGTGATTACATCCCACAGATCAATGTACATTTAATAACAACATCATTCATACTATAACTACATTGGATATAATGTAATATACTGATCCCTCCCCACAGATCAATGTAAATTTTATAACAACATCATTCATACTATATCTACATTGGATATAATGTAATATACTGATCCCTTCCCATACGTCAATGTACATATAATAGCAAAATCGTTATTACTATATCTACATTAGGTATAATGTAATATACTGATCCCTGCTCACAGATCAATGTACCTATATTTAATAACAATATCCTTAGTACTATATCCACATTACACATAATGTAATATACTGATTCCTTCCCACAGATCAATGTACATTTAATAACAACAGCATTCATACTATATCAACACTAGGTATAATGTAATATAGTGATTACATCCCACAGATCAAGGTACCTACATTTAATAACAATATCCTTAGTACTATATCCACATTACACATAATGTAATATACTGATTCCTTCCCACAGATCAATGTACATTTAACAACAACATCATTCATACTATATCTACAATGGATATAATGTAATATACTGATCCCTGCCCATAGTTCAATGTACCTATATTTAATAACAATATCATTAGTACTATATCCACATCACATATAATGTAATATACTGATCCCTTCCCACAGATCAATGTACATTTAGTAACACCATCGTTCATACTATATCTACACTGGATATAATACAATATACGGATTCCTCCCCACAGATCAATGTACATTTTATAACATCATTCATACTATATCTACATTGGATATAATGTAATATACTGATCCCTTCCCACAGATCAAGGTGCCTACATTTAGTAACAATATCATTATTACTATATCTACATTAGATATAATGTAATATACTGATCCCTGCCCACCGGTCAATGTACATTTAATAACAACATCGTTCATACTATATCCACATTAGGTATAATGTAATATAGTGATTACGTCTCACAGATCAATGTACCTACATTTAATAACAATATCCTTAGTACTATATCCACATTACACATAATGTAATATACTGATTCCTTCCCACAGATCAATGTACATTTAACAACAACATCATTCATACTATATCTACAATGGATATAATGTACTATACTGATCCCTGCCCATAGTTCAATGTACCTATATTTAATAACAATATCATTAGTACTATATCCACATCACATATAATGTAATATACTGATTCCTTCTCACAGATCAATGTACATTCAATAACAACATTATTCATACTATATCTACACTAGGTAGAATGTAACATAGTGATTACATCCCACAGATCAATGTACACTTAAAAACAACATGATTCATACTATAACTACATTGGATATAATGTAATATACTGATCCCTTCCCACAGATCGAGGTATCTACATTTAATAACAATATCATTATTACTATATCTACACTAGATATAATGCAATATACGGATTCCTTCCCACAGATCAATGTACATTTAATAACAACATCATTCATACTATATCTGCATTGGATATAACGTAATATACTGATCCCTTCCCACAGGTCAATGTACATACAATAGCAAAATCGTTATTACTATATCCACATTAGGTATAATGTAATGTATTTACTACATCCAACAGATCATTGTACATTTAATAACATCATTCATGCTATAGCTAAATTGGATATAATGTAATATACTCACCCCTTCCCACAGATCAAGGTACCTACATTTAATAACAATATCATTATTACTACATCTACATTAGATATAAAGTAATATACTGATCCCTGCCCACGGTTCAATGAACCCATATTTAATAATAATATCATTAGTACTATATCCACATCATATATAATGTAATATACTGATTCCTTCCCACAGATCAATGTACATTAACAACAACATCATTCATGCTATAGCTAAATTGGATATAATGTAATATACTGATCCCTGCCCACAGATCAATGTACCTACATTTAATAACAATATCATTAGTACTATATCTACATTAGATATAATGTAATATACTGATCCCTGCCCACAGATCAATGTACCTACATTTAGTAACAATATCATTATTACTACATCTACATTAGATATAATGTAATATACTGATCCCTGCCCACCGGTCAATGTACATTTAATAACAACATCGTTCATACTATATCCACATTAGGTATAATGTAATATAGTGATTACGTCCCACAGATCAATGTACCTACATTTAGTAACAATATCCTTAGTACTATATCCACATTACACATAATGTAATATACTGATTCCTTCCCACAGATCAATGTACATTTAACAACAACATCATTCGTACTATATCTACATTGGATATAATGTAATATACTGATCCCTTCCCACAGATCAATGTACCTACATTTAATAACAATATCCTTAGTACTATATCCACATTACACATAATGTAATATACTGATTCCTTCCCACAGAACAATGTACATTTAATAACCCCATCATTCATACTATATCTACACGAGGTATAATGTAATATAGTGATTACATCCCCCAGATCAATGTACATATAACAACAACATCATTCATACTATATCTACATTGGATATAATGTAATATACTGATCCCTTTCCAAAGGTCAATGTACATATAATAGCATAATCGTTATTACTATATCTACATTAGGTATAATGTAATGTATTAACTACATCCTACAGATCATTGTACATTTAATAACATCATTCATGCTATAGCTAAATTGGATATAATGTAATATACTGATCCTTTCCCACAGATCAAGGTAGCTACATTTAATAACAATATCATTATTACTACATCTACATTAGATATAAAGTAATATACTGATCCCTGCCCACAGTTCAATGTACCTATATTTAATAATAATATCATTAGTACTATATCCACATCATATATAATGTAATATACTGATTCCTTCCCACAGATCAATGTACATTAACAACAACATCATTCATGCTATAGCTAAATTGGATATAATGTAATATACTGATCCCTGCCCACCGGTCAATGTACATTTAATAACAACATCGTTCATACTATATCCACATTAGGTATAATGTAATATAGTGATTACGTCCCACAGATCAATGTACCTACATTTAATAACAATATCCTTAGTACTATACCCACATTACACATAATGTAATATACTGATTCCTTCCCACAGATCAATGTACATTTAACAACAACATCATTCATACTATATCTACAATGGATATAATGTAATATACTGATCCCTGCCCATAGTTCAATGTACCTATATTTAATAACAATATCATTAGTACTATATCCACATCACATATAATGTAATATACTGATTCCTTCCCACAGATCAATGTACATTTAATAACAACATTATTCATACTATATCTACACTAGGTATAATGTAACATAGTGATTACATCCCACAGATCAATGTACACTTAAAAACAACATCATTCATACTATAACTACATTGGATATAATGTAATATACTGATCCCTTCCCACAGATCAAGGTATCTACATTTAATAACAATATCATTATTACTATATCTACACTAGATATGATGCAATATACGGATTCCTTCCCACAGATCAATGTACATTTAATAACAACATCATTCATACTATATCTGCATTGGATATAATGTAATATACTGATCCCTTCCCACAGGTCAATGTACATACAATAGCAAAATCGTTATTACTATATCTACATTAGGTATAATGTAATGTATTTACTACATCCTACAGATCATTGTACATTTAATAACATCATTCATGCTATAGCTAAATTGGATATAATGTAATATACTCACCCCTTCCCACAGATCAAGGTACCTACATTTAATAACAATATCATTATTACTACATCTACATTAGATATAAAGTAATATACTGATCCCTGCCCACAGTTCAATGTACCTATATTTAATAATAATATCATTAGTACTATATCCACATCATATATAATGTAATATACTGATTCCTTCCCACAGATCAATGTACATTAACAACAACATCATTCATGCTATAGCTAAATTGGATATAATGTAATATACTGATCCCTGCCCACAGATCAATGTACCTACATTTAATAACAATATCATTAGTACTATATCTACATTAGATATAATGTAATATACTGATCCCTGCCCACAGTTCAATGTAACTATATTTAATAACAATATCATTAGTACTATATCCACATCATATATAATGTAATATACTGATTCCTTCCCACAGATCAATGTACATTTAACAACCGCATCATTCATACTATGTCTACATTGGATATAATGTAATATACTGTTCCCTTCCCACAGATCAATGTACATATAATAACAATATCATTATTACTATAACTACACTAGATATAATGTAATATACTGATTCCTTCCCTCAGATCAATGTACATTTAATATCGATATCATTATTACTATTTCTACATTAGATATAATGTAATATACTGATCCCTTCCCACAGATCAATGTACCTACATTTAATAACAATACCATTAGTACTACGTCCACATTACATATAATGTAGTATACTGATTCCTTCTCACAGATCAGTGTAGATTTAATAACAACATCCTTCATACTATATCAACACTAGGTATAATGTAATATACTGATCCCTTCCCACAGACCAAGGTGCCTACATTTAGTAACAATATCATTATTACTGTATCTACATTAGATATAATGTAATATACTGATCCCTGCCCACCGGTCAATGTACATTTAATAACAACATCGTTCATACTATATCCACATTAGGTATAATGTAATATAGTGATTACGTCCGACAGATCAATGTACCTACATTTAATAACAATATCCTTAGTACTATATCCACATTACACCTAATGTAATATACTGATTCCTTCCCACAGATCAATGTACATTTAACAACAACATCATTCATACTATATCTACATTGGATATAATGTAATATACTGGTCCCTTCCCACAGATCAATGTACCGACATTTAATAACAATATCATTAGTGCTACGTCCACATTACATATAATGTAGTATACTGATTCCTTCTCACAGATCAGTGTAGATTTAATAACACCATCATTCATACTATATCTACACGAGGTATAATGTAATATAGTGATTACATCCCACAGATCAATGTACATATAACAACAACATCATTCATACTATATCTACATTGGATATAATGTAATATACTGATCCCTTCCCACAGGTCAATGTACATTAACAACAACATCATTCATGCTGTAGCTAAATTGGATATAATGTAATATACTGATCCCTGCCCACAGATCAATGTACGTACATTTAATAACAATATCATTAGTACTATATCTACATTAGATATAATGTAATATACTGATCCCTGCCCACAGTTCAATGTAACTATATTTAAAAACAATATCATTAGTACTATATCCACATCATATATAATGTAATGTACTGATTCCTTCCCACAGATCAATGTACATATAATAGCAATATCGTTATTACTATATCAACATCAGGTATGTAATATACATTTAAAAACAAATCATTATTACTATATCCACGTCGGTTATAACGAAATGTACTGATTCCTTCCCAAGGATCAATGTACATATAATCGCAATATCATTATTAGTTACTATATCTACATCGGTTGTAACGCAATATACTGATTCCTTCCCACAGATCAATGTACATTTAATAGCAATATCATTAGTACTATATCTACATTAGATATAATGTAATATACTGATCCCTTCGCGCAGATCAAGGTACCTACATTTAATAACAATATCCTTAGTACTATATCCACATGACATATAATGTAATATACTGATTCCTTCCCACAGATCAATGTACATTTAATAGAACATCATTCATACTATAACTACATTGGATATAATGTAATATACTGATCCCTTCCCACAGATCAATGTACATATAATAGCAACATCGTTATTACTATATCTGCATAAGGTATAATGTAATCTAGTGACTACATCCCACAGATCAATGTACGTTAAATAACACCATCATTCATGCTATAGCTAAATTGGATATAAAGTAATATACTGATCCCTTCCCACAGACCAAGGTGCCTACATTTAGTAACAATATCATTATTACGATATCTACATTAGATATAATGTAATATACTGATCCCTGCCCACCGGTCAATGTACATTTAATAACAACATCATTCATACTATATCTACACGAGGTATAATGTAATATAGTGATTACGTCCCACAGATCAATGTACATATAACAACAACATCATTCATACTATATCTACATTGGATATAATGTAATATACTGATCCCTTCCTACAGGTCAATGTACATACAATAGCAAAATCGTTATTACTATATCTACATTAGATATAATGTTATGTACTGATCCCTGCCCACAGGTAAATGTACCTATACTTAATAACAATATCATTAGAACTATATCCACATCATAAATAATGTAATATACTGATTCCTTCCCACAGATCAACGTAGATTTAATAACAACATCATTCATACTATATCAATACTAGGTATAATGTAATATAGTGATTACATCCCAGAGATCAAGGTACATTTAATAACAACATCATTCATACTATATCTACATTGGATACAATGTAATATACTGATCCCTTCCCAAACGTCAATGTACATATAATAGCAAAATCGTTATTACTATATCTACACTAGGTATAATGTGATGTAGTGACTACATCCCACAGCTCGTTTTACATTTAATAAAAACATCATTCATGGTATAGCTAAATTGGATATAATGTTATATACTGATCCATTCCCACAGATCAAGGTACCTACATTTAATAACAATATCATTATTACTACATCTACATTAGATATAAAGTAATATACTGATCCCTGCCCAAAGTTCAATGTACCTATACTTAATAACAATATCATTAGTACTGTATCCACATCATATGTAATGTAATATACTGATTCCTTCCCTCAGATGAACGTAGATTTAATAACAACATCATTCATACTATATCAGCACTAGGTATAATGTAATATAGTGATTACATCCCACAGATCAAGGTACATTTAATAACAACATCGTTCATACTATATCTACATTGGATATAATGTAATATACTGATCCCTTCCCACAGATCAATGTACATTTAGTAACACCATCATTCATACTATATCTACACTAGGTATAATGTAATATAGTGATTACATCCCACAGATCAAGGTACATTTAATAACAACATCGATCTTACTATATCTACATTACACATAATGTAATATACTGATTCCTTCCCACAGATCAATGTACATTTAATAACAACAGCATTCATACTATATCAACACTAGGTATAATGTAATATAGTGATTACATCCCACAGATCAAGGTACATTCAATATCGATATCATTATTACTATATCTACATTAGATAAAATGTAATATACTGATCCCTTCCCACAGATCAAGGTGCCTACATTTAATAACAATATCATTATTACTATATCTACACTAGATATAATGCAATATACGGATTCCTTCCCACAGATCAATGTACATTTAATAACAACATCATTCATACTATATCTGCATTGGATATAACGTAATATACTGATCCCTTCCCACAGGTCAATGTACATACAATAGCAAAATCGTTATTACTATATCCACATTAGGTATAATGTAATGTATTTACTACATCCAACAGATCATTCTACATTTAATAACATCATTCATGCTATAGCTAAATTGGATATAATGTAATATACTCACCCTTTCCCACAGATCAAGGTACCTACATTTAATAACAATATCATTATTACTACATCTACATTAGATATAAAGTAATATACTGATCCCTGCCCACAGTTCAATGTACCCATATTTAATAATAATATCATTAGTACTATATCCACATCATATATAATGTAATATACTGATTCCTTCCCACAGATCAATGTACATTAACAACAACATCATTCATGCTATAGCTAAATTGGATATAATGTAATATACTGATCCCTGCCCACAGATCAATGTACCTACATTTAATAACAATATCATTAGTACTATATCTACATTAGATATAATGTAATATACTGATCCCTGCCCACAGGTCAATGTACCTACATTTAGTAACAATATCATTATTACTATATCTACATTAGATATAATGTAATATACTGATCCCTGCCCACCGGTCAATGTACATTTAACAACAACATCGTTCATACTATATCCACATTAGGTATAATGTAATATACTGATCCCTGCCCACAGTTCAATGTAACTATATTTAATAACAATATCATTAGTACTATATCCACATCATATATAATGTAATATACTGATTCCTTCCCACAGATCAATGTACATTTAACAACCGCATCATTCATACTATGTCTACATTGGATATAATGTAATATACTGTTCCCTTCCCACAGATCAGTGTACATATAATAACAATATCATTATTACTATAACTACACTAGATATAATGTAATATACTGATTCCTTCCCTCAGATCAATGTACATTTAATATCGATATCATTATTACTATTTCTACATTAGATATAATGTAATATACTGATCCCTTCCCACAGATCAATGTACCTACATTTAATAACAATACCATTAGTACTTCGTCCACATTACATATAATGTAGTTTACTGATTCCTTCTCTCAGATCAGTGTAGATTTAATAACAACATCCTTCATACTATATCAACACTAGGTATAATGTAATATACTGATCCCTTCCCACAGACCAAGGTGCCTACATTTAGTAACAATATCATTATTACTATATCTACATTAGATATAATGTAATATACTGATCCCTGCCCACCGGTCAATGTACATTTAATAACAACATCGTTCATACTATATCCACATTAGGTATAATGTAATATAGTGATTACGTCCCACAGATCAATGTACCTACATTTAATAACAATATCCTTAGTACTATATCCACATTACACATAATGTAATATACTGATTCCTTCCCACAGATCAATGTACATTTAACAACGACATCATTCGTACTATATCTACATTGGATACAATGTAATATACTGATCCCTTCCCACAGATCAATGTACCTACATTTAATAACAATATCCTTAGTACTATATCCACATCACACATAATGTAATATACTGATTCCTTCCCACAGAACAATGTACATTTAATAACCCCATCATTCATACTATATCTACACGAGGTATAATGTAATATAGTGATTACATCCCCCAGATCAATGTACATATAACAACAACATCATTCATACTATATCTACATTGGATATAATGTAATATACTGATCCCTTCCCACAGGTCAATGTACATATAATAGTATAATTGTTATTACTATATCTACAAGAGGTATAATGTAATGTATTTACTACATCCTACAGATCATTGTACATTTAATAACATCATTCATGCTATAGCTAAATTGGCTATAATGTAATATACTCACCCCTTCCCACAGATCAAGGTACCTACATTTAATAACAATATCATTATTACTACATCTACATTAGATATAAAGTAATATACTGATCCCTGCCCACAGAACAATGTATATTTAGTAGCGATATCATTATTACTATATCTACATTGGATATAATGTAATATACTGAACCCTCCCCACAGATCAATGTACCTACATTTAACAACAATATCATTAGTACTACGTCCACATTGCATATAATGTAATATACTGATTCCTTGCCACAGATCAGTGTACATTTAATAACAACATCATTCATTACATATCTATATTGGGTACAATGTAATATAGTGATTACATCCCACAGATCGATGTACATGTAATATCGATATCATTATTACTATATCTACATTAGATATAATGTAATATACTGATCCCGGCCCATAGTTCAATGTACCTATATTTAATAACAATATCATTAGTACTATATCCACATCACATATAATGTAATATACTGATCCCTTCCCACAGATCAATGTACATTTAGTAACACCATCATTCATACAATATCTACACTAGGTATAATGTAACATAGTGATTACATCCCACAGATCAATGTACATTTAATAACAACATCATTCATAATATAACTACATTGGATATAATGTAATATACTGATCCCTTCCCACAGATCAATGTTCATATAACAGCAACATCGTTAGTACTATATCTGCATTAGGTATAATGTAATCTAGTGACTACATCCCACTGATCATTGTACGTTTAATAACACCATCATTCATGCTATAGCTAAATTGGATATAATGTAATATACTCACCCCTTCCCACAGATCAAGGTACCTACATTTAATAACAATATCATTATTACTACATCTACATTAGATATAAAGTAATATACTGATCCCTGCCCACAGTTCAATGTACCTATATTTAATAATAATATCATTAGTACTATATCCACATCATATATAATGTAATATACTGATTCCTTCCCACAGATCAATGTGCATTAACAGCAACATCATTCATGCTATAGCTAAATTGGATATAATGTAATATACTGAGCCCTGCCCACAGATCAATGTACCTACATTTAATAACAATATCATTAGTACTCTATCTACATTAGATATAATGTAATATACTGATCCCTGCCCACAGTTCAATGTAACTATATTTAATAACAATATCATTAGTACTATATCCACATCATATATAATGTAATATACTGATTCCTTCCCACAGATCAATGTACATATAATAGCAATATCGTTATTACTATATCAACATCAGATATGTAATATACATTTAAAAACAAATCATTATTACTATATCTACGTCGGTTATAACGAAATGTACTGATTCCTTCCCAAGGATCAATGTACATATAATCGCAATATCATTATTAGTTACTATATCTACATCGGTTGTAACGCAATATACTGATTCCTTCCCACAGATCAATGTACATTTAATAGCAATATCATTAGTACTATATCTACATTAGATATAATGTAATATACTGATCCCTTCGCACAGATCAAGATACCTACATTTAATAACAATATCATTATTACTATATCTACAGTAGATATAATGAAATATACTGATCCCTGCCCACAGATCAATGTACCTACATTTAATAACAATATCATTAGTACTACGTCCACATTACATATAATGTAGTATACTGATTCCTTCTCACAGATCAGTGTAGATTTAATAACAACATCCTTCATACTATATCAACACTAGGTATAATGTAATATACTGATCCCTTCCCACAGACCAAGGTGCCTACAGTTAGTAACAATATCATTATTACTATATCTACATTAGATATAATGTAATATACTGATCCCTGCCCACCGGTCAATGTACATTTAATAACAACATCGTTCATACTATATCCACATCACATATAATGTAATATACTGATCCCTCCCCACAGATCAATGTACATTTAGTAACACCATCATTCATACTATATCTACACTAGGTATAATGTAACATAGTGATTACATCCCACAGATCAATGTACATTTAATAACAACATCATTCATAATATAACTACATTGGATATAATGTAATATACTGATCCCTTCCCACAGATCAATGTACATATAACAGCAACATCGTTGGTACTATATCTGCATTAGGTATAATGTAATCTAGTGACTACATCCCACAGATCATTGTACGTTTAACAACAACATCATTCATGCTATAGCTAAATTGGATATTATGTAATATACTGATCCCTGCCCACAGATCAATGTACCTATATTTAATAACAACATCCTTAGTAATATATCCACATTACACATAATGTAATATACTGATTCCTTCCCACAGATCAATGTACATTTAATAACAACAGCATTCATACTATATCAACACTAGGTATAATGTAATATAGTGATTACATCCCACAGATCAAGGTACATTCAATATCGATATCATTATTACTATATCTACATTAGATAAAATGTAATATACTGATCCCTTCCCACAGACCAAGGTGCCTACATTTAGTAACAATATCATTATTACTATATCTACATTAGATATAATGTAATATACTGATCCCTGCCCACCGGTCAATGTACATTTAATAACAGCATCGATCATACTATATCCACATTAGGTATAATGTAATATAGTGATTACGTCTCACAGATCAATGTACCTACATTTAATAACAATATCCTTAGTACTATATCCACATTACACATAATGTAATATACTGATTCCTTCCCACAGATCAATGTACATTTAACAACGACATCATTCGTACTATATCTACATTGGATACAATGTAATATACTGATCCCTTCCCACAGATCAATGTACCTACATTTAATAACAATATCCTTAGTACTATATCCACATCACACATAATGTAATATACTGATTCCTTCCCACAGAACAATGTACATTTAATAACCCCATCATTCATACTATATCTACACGAGGTATAATGTAATATAGTGATTACATCCCCCAGATCAATGTACATATAACAACAACATCATTCATACTATATCTACATTGGATATAATGTAATATACTCATCCCTTCCCACAGGTCAATGTACATATAATAGTATAATTGTTATTACTATATCTACATTAGGTATAATGTAATGTATTTACTACATCCTACAGATCATTGTACATTTAATAACATCATTCATGCTATAGCTAAATTGGCTATAATGTAATATACTCACCCCTTCCCACAGATCAAGGTACCTACATTTAATAACAATATCATTATTACTACATCTACATTAGATATAAAGTAATATACTGATCCCTGCCCACAGTTCAATGTACCTATATTTAATAATAATATCATTATTACTATATCCACATCATATATAATGTAATATACTGATTCCTTCCCACAGATCAATGTACATTAACAACAACATCATTCATGCTATAGCTAAATTGGATATAATGTAATATACTGATCCCTTCCCACAGATCAAGGTATCTACATTTAATAACAATATCATTATTACTATATCTACACTAGATATAATGCAATATACGGATTCCTTCCCACAGATCAATGTACATTTAATAACAACATCATTCATACTATATCTGCATTGGATAAAACGTAATATACTGATCCCTTCCCACAGGTCAATGTACATACAATAGCAAAATCGTT
Organism: Osmia lignaria lignaria; assembly: GCF_051020975.1. NCBI lineage: Eukaryota > Metazoa > Arthropoda > Insecta > Hymenoptera > Megachilidae > Osmia > Osmia lignaria. The sequence continues at coordinate 3,496,980 of NC_135035.1, forward strand.
ATTACTATATCCACATTAGGTATAATGTAATGTATTTACTACATCCAACAGATCATTGTACATTTAATAACATCATTCATGCTGTAGCTAAATTGGATATAATGTAATATACTCACCCCTTCCCACAGATCAAGGTACCTACATTTAATAACAATATCATTATTACTACATCTACATTAGATATAAAGTAATATACTGATCCCTGCCCACGGTTCAATGTACCCATATTTAATAATAATATCATTAGTACTATATCCACATCATATATAATGTAATATACTGATTCCTTCCCACAGATCAATGTACATTAACAACAACATCATTCATGCTATAGCTAAATTGGATATAATGTAATATACTGATCCCTGCCCACAGTTCAATATAACTATATTTAATAACAATATCATTAGTACTATATCCACATCATATATAATGTAATATACTGATTCCTTCCCACAGATCAATGTACATATAATCGCAATATCATTATTAGTTACTATATCTACATCGGTTTTAACGCAATATACTGATTCCTTCCCACAGATCAATGTATATTTAATAGCAATATCATTAGTACTATATCTACATTAGATATAATGTAATATACTGATCCCTTCGCACAGATCAAGGTACCTATATTTAATAACAATATCATTATTACTATATCTACAGTAGATATAATGTAATATACTGATCACTGCCCACAGATCAATGTACCTACATTTAATAACAATATCATTAGTACTACGTCCACATTACATATAATGTAGTATACTGATTCCTTCTCACAGATCAGTGTAGATTTAATAACAACATCCTTCATACTATATCAACACTAGGTATAATGTAATATACTGATCCCTTCCCACAGACCAAGGTGCCTACAGTTAGTAACAATATCATTGTTACTATATCTACATTAGATATAATGTAATATACTGATCCCTGCCCACCGGTCAATGTACATTTAATAACAACATCGTTCATACTATATCCACATTAGGTATAATGTAATATAGTGATTCCTTCCCACAGATCAATGTACATTTAACAACAACATCATTCATACTATATCTACAATGGATATAATGTAATATACTGATCCCTTCCCACAGATCAATGTACCTACATTTAATAACAATATCCTTAGTACTATATCCACATTACACATAATGTAATATACTGATTCCTTCCCACAGATCAATGTACATTTAACAACAACATCATTCATACTATATCTACAATGGATATAATGTAATATACTGATCCCTTCCCACAGATCAATGTACCTACATTTAATAACAATATCCTTAGTACTATATCCACATTACACATAATGTAATATACTGATTCCTTCCCGAAGAACAATGTACATTTAATAACACCATCATTCATACTATATCTACACGAGGTATAATGTAATATAGTGATTACGTCCCACAGATCAATGTACCTACATTTAATAACAATATCCTTAGTACTATATCCACATTACACATAATGTAATATACTGATTCATTCCCACAGATCAATATACCTTTGATAACCATATCATTAGTACTATATCTACATTCGATATATTGTAATATAGTGATTCATTCCCACAGATCAATGTGCCTTTAATAACAATATCATTAGCACTACATCTACATTCGATATAATGTAATATAGTGATCCATTCCCACAGACCAATGCACCTTTAATAACAATATCATTAGCACTATATCTACATTCGATATAACGTAATAGGCAGATTCATTCCCACAGATATGTATATATAATAACCATATCATTAGTACCATACCTACATTCGATATAATGTAATATACCGATGGATTCCCACAGATCAATGTACATTTAATAACCATATCATTACTACCATATCTACATTAGATATGTAATGTACATTTAATAACAATATCATCATTACTATATCTACATTAGGTATAATGTCATATACTGATCCCTGCCCATAGTTCAATGTACCTATACTTAATAACAATATCATTAGTACTTTATCCACATCATATGTAATGTAATATACTGGTTCCTTCCCTCAGATCAACGTAGATTTAATAACAACATCATTCATACTATATCAGCACTAGGTATAATGTAATATAGTGATTACATCCCACAGATCAAGGTACATTTAATAACAACATCGTTCATACTGTATCTACATTGGATATAATGTAATATACTGATCCCTTCCCACAGATCAATGTACATTTAATAACAACAGCATTCATACTATATCAACACTAGGTATAATGTAATATAGTGATTACATCCCACAGATCAAGGTACATTCAATATCGATATCATTATTACTATATCTACATTAGATAAAATGTAATATACTGATCCCTTCCCACAGATCAAGGTGACTACATTTAGTAACAATATCATTATTACTATATCTTCATTAGATATAATGTAATATACTAATCCCTGCCCACAGATCAATGCATATTTAGTAGCGATATCATTATTACTATATCTACATTGGATACAATGTAATATACTGAACCCTCCCCACAGATCAATGTACCTACATTTAACAACAATATCATTAATACTACGTCCACATTGCATATAATGTAATATCCTGATTCCTTGCCACAGATCAGTGTACATTTAATAACAACATGATTCATTACATATCTACATTGGGTACAATGTAATATAGTGATTACATCCCACAGAACAATGTACATGTAATATCGATATCATTACTACTATATCTACATTAGATATAATGTAATATACTGATCCCTGCCCATAGTTCAATGTACCTATATTTAATAACAATATCATTAGTACTATATCCACATCACATATAATGTAATATACTGATTCCTTCCCACAGATCAATGTACATATATCAACAACATCATTCATACTATATCTACATTGGATATAATGTAATATACTGATCCCTTCCCACAGGTCAATGTACATATAATAGTATAATTGTTATTACTATATCTACATTAGGTATAATGTAATGTATTTACTACATCCTACAGATCATTGTACATTTAATAACATCATTCATGCTATAGCTAAATTGGCTATAATGTAATATACTCACCCCTTCCCACAGATCAAGGTACCTACATTTAATAACAATATCATTATTACTACATCTGCATTAGATATAAAGTAATATACTGATCCCTGCCCACAGTTCAATGTACCTATATTTAATAATAATATCATTAGTACTATATTCACATCATATATAATGTAATATACTGATTCCTTCCCACAGATCAATGTACATTAACAACAACATCATTCATGCTATAGCTAAATTGGATATAATGTAATATACTGATCCCTGCCCACAGATCAATGTACCTACATTTAATAACAATATCATTAGTACTATATCTACATTAGATATAATGTAATATACTGATCCCTGCCCACAGATCAATGTACCTACATTTAGTAACAATATCATTATTACTATATCTACATTAGATATAATGTAATATACTGATCCCTACCCACCGGTCAATGTACATTTAATAACAACATCGTTCATACTATATCCACATTAGATATAATGTAATATAGTGATTACGTCCCACAGATCAATGTACCTACATTTAGTAACAATATCCTTAGTACTATATCCACATTACACATAATGTAATATACTGATTCCTTCCCACAGATCAATGTACATTTAACAACAACTTCATTCGTACTATATCTACATTGGATATAATGTAATATACTGATCCCTTCCCACAGATCAATGTACCTACATTTAATAACAATATCCTTAGTACTATATCCACATTACACATAATGTAATATACTGATTCCTTCCCACAGAACAATGTACATTTAATAACCCCATCATTCATACTATATCTACACGAGGTATAATGTAATATAGTGATTACATCCCCCAGATCAATGTACATATAACAACAACATCATTCATACTATATCTACATTGGATATAATGTAATATACTGATCCCTTCCCAAAGGTCAATGTACATATAATAGCATAATCGTTATTACTATATCTACATTAGGTATAATGTAATGTATTAACTACATCCTACAGATCATTGTACATTTAATAACATCATTCATGCTATAGCTAAATTGGATATAATGTAATATACTGATCCTTTCCCACAGATCAAGGTAGCTACATTTAATAACATTATCATTCATACTATATCTACATGAGATATAATGTTATATACTAATCCCTGCCCACAGATCAATGTATATTTAATAGCGATATCATTATTACTATATCTACATTAGATATAATGTTATATACTGATCCCTGCCCACAGTTCAATGTACCTATACTTAATAACAATATCATTAGTACTATATCCACATCATATATAATGTAATATACCGATTCCTTCCCACAGATCAACGTAGATTTAATAACAACATCATTCATACTATATCAACACTAGGTATAATGTAATATAGTGATTACATCCCACAGATCAAGGTACATTTAATAACAACATCATTCATACTATATCTACATTGGATATAATGTATTATACTGATCCCTTCCCACAGATCAAGGTGCCTACATTTAGTAACAATATCATTACTACTATATCTTCATTAGATATAATGTAATATACTAATCCCTGCCCACAGATCAATGTATATTTAGTAGCGATATCATTATTACTATATCTACATTGGATATAATGTAATATACTGAACCCTCCCCACAGATCAATGTACCTACATTTAACAACAATATCATTAGTACTACGTCCACATTACATATAATGTAGTATACTGATTCCTTCCCACAGATCAATGTGCATTAACAACAACATCATTCATGCTATAGCTAAATTGGATATAATGTAATATACTCACCCCTTCCCACAGATCAAGGTACCTACATTTAATAACAATATCATTGTTACTACATCTACATTAGATATGAAGTAATATACTGATCCCTGCCCACAGTTCAATGTACCTATATTTAATAATAATATCATTAGTACTATATCCACATCATATATAATGTAATATACTGATTCCTTCCCACAGATCAATGTACATTAACAACAACATCATTCATGCTATAGCTAAATTGGATATTATGTAATATACTGATCCCTGCCCACAGATCAATGTACCTACATTTAATAACAATATCATTAGTACTCTATCTACATTAGATATAATGTAATATACTGATCCCTGCCCACAGTTCAATATAACTATATTTAATAACAATATCATTAGTACTATATCCACATCATATATAATGTAATATACTGATTCCTTCCCACAGATCAATGTACATATAATAGCAATATCGTTATTACTATATCAACATCAGATATGTAATATACATTTAAAAACAAATCATTATTACTATATCTACGTCGGTTATAACGAAATGTACTGATTCCTTCCCAAGGATCAATGTACATATAATCGCAATATCATTATTAGTTACTATATCTACATCGGTTTTAACGCAATATACTGATTCCTTCCCACAGATCAATGTATATTTAATAGCAATATCATTAGTACTATATCTACATTAGATATAATGTAATATACTGATCCCTTCGCACAGATCAAGGTACCTATATTTAATAACAATATCATTATTACTATATCTACAGTAGATATAATGTAATATACTGATCCCTGCCCACAGATCAATGTACCTACATTTAATAACAATATCATTAGTACTACGTCCACATTACGTATAATGTAGTATACTGATTCCTTCTCACAGATCAGTGTAGATTTAATAACAACATCCTTCATACTATATCAACACTAGGTATAATGTGATATATTGATCCCTTCCCACAGACCAAGGTGCCTACAGTTAGTAACAATATCATTATTACTATATCTACATTAGATATAATGTAATATACTGATCCCTGCCCACCGGTCAATGTACATTTAATAACAACATCGTTCATACTATATCCACATTAGGTATAATGTAATATAGTGATTCCTTCCCACAGATCAATGTACATTTAACAACAACATCATTCATACTATATCTACAATGGATATAATGTAATATACTGATCCCTTCCCACAGATCAATGTACCTACATTTAATAACAATATCCTTAGTACTATATCCACATTACACATAATGTAATATACTGATTCCTTCCCACAGGTCAATGTACATATAATAGCATAATCGTTATTACTATATCTACATTAGGTATAATGTAATGTATTAACTACATCCTACAGATCATTGTACATTTAATAACATCATTCATGCTATAGCTAAATTGGATATAATGTAATATACTGATCCTTTCCCACAGATCAAGGTAGCTACATTTAATAACATTATCATTAATACTATATCTACATGAGATATAATGTTATATACTAATCCCTGCCCACAGAATAATGTATATTTAATAGCGATATCATTATTACTATATCTACATTAGATATGAAGTAATATACTGATCCCTGCCCACAGTTCAATGTACCTATATTTAATAATAATATCATTAGTACTATATCCACATCATATATAATGTAATATACTGATTCCTTCCCACAGATCAATGTACATTAACAACAACATCATTCATGCTATAGCTAAATTGGATATTATGTAATATACTGATCCCTGCCCACAGATCAATGTACCTACATTTAATAACAATATCATTAGTACTCTATCTACATTAGATATAATGTAATATACTGATCCCTGCCCACAGTTCAATATAACTATATTTAATAACAATATCATTAGTACTATATCCACATCATATATAATGTAATATACTGATTCCTTCCCACAGATCAATGTACATATAATAGCAATATCGTTATTACTATATCAACATCAGATATGTAATATACATTTAAAAACAAATCATTATTACTATATCTACGTCGGTTATAACGAAATGTACTGATTCCTTCCCAAGGATCAATGTACATATAATCGCAATATCATTATTAGTTACTATATCTACATCGGTTTTAACGCAATATACTGATTCCTTCCCACAGATCAATGTATATTTAATAGCAATATCATTAGTACTATATCTACATTAGATATAATGTAATATACTGATCCCTTCGCACAGATCAAGGTACCTATTATTAATAACAATATCATTATTACTATATCTACAGTAGATATAATGTAATATACTGATCACTGCCCACAGATCAATGTACCTACATTTAATAACAATATCATTAGTACTACGTCCACATTACATATAATGTAGTATACTGATTCCTTCTCACAGATCAGTGTAGATTTAATAACAACATCCTTCATACTATATCAACACTAGGTATAATGTAATATACTGATCCCTTCCCACAGACCAAGGTGCCTACAGTTAGTAACAATATCATTATTACTATATCTACATTAGATATAATGTAATATACTGATCCCTGCCCACCGGTCAATGTACATTTAATAACAACATCGTTCATACTATATCCACATTAGGTATAATGTAATATAGTGATTCCTTCCCACAGATCAATGTACATTTAACAACAACATCATTCATACTATATCTACAATGGATATAATGTAATATACTGATCCCTTCCCACAGATCAATGTACCTACATTTAATAACAATATCCTTAGTACTATATCCACATTACACATAATGTAATATACTGATTCCTTCCCACAGATCAATGTACATTTAACAACAACATCATTCATACTATATCTACAATGGATATAATGTAATATACTGATCCCTTCCCACAGATCAAGGTGCCTACATTTTGTAACAATATCATTATTACTATATCTTCATAAGATATAATGAAATATACTAATCCCTGCCCACAGATCAATGTATATTTAGTAGCGATATCATTATTACTATATCTACATTGGATATAATGTAATATACTGAACCCTCCCCACAGATCAATGTACCTACATTTAACAACAATATCATTAGTAGTACGTCCACATTGCATATAATGTAATATACTGATTCCTTGCCACAGATCAGTGTCCATTTAATAACAACATCATTCATTACATATCTACATTGGGCACAATGTAATATAGTGATTACATCCCACAGAACAATGTACATGTAATATCGATATCATTATTACTATATCTACATTAGATATAATGTAATATACTGATCCCTGCCCATAGTTCCATGTACCTATATTTAATAACAATATCATTAGTACTATATCCACGTCACATATAATGTAATATACTGATTCCTTCCCACAGATCTATGTACATTTAATAACAACATTATTCATACTATATCTACACTAGGTATAATGTAACATAGTGATTACATCCCACAAATCAATGTACATAAAATAACAACATCATTCGTACTATAACTACATTGGATATAACGTAACATACTGATACCTTCCCACAGATCAATGTACATATAATAGCAACATCGTTACTACTATATCTGCATTAGGTATAATGTAATCTAGTGACTACATCCTACAGATCATTGTACATTTAATAACATCATTCATGCTATAGCTAAATTGGATATAATGTAATATACTGATCCTTTCCCACAGATCAAGGTAGCTACATTTAATCACATTATCATTAATACTATATCTACATGAGATATAATGTTATATACTAATCCCTGCCCACAGATCAATGTATATTTAATAGCGATATCATTATTACTATATCTACATTAGATATAATGTTATATACTGATCCCTGCCCACAGTTCAATGTACCTATACTTAATAACAATATCATTAGTACTATATCCACATCATATATAACGTAATATACTGATTCCTTCCCACAGATCAACGTAGATTTAATAACAACATCATTCATACTATATCAACACTAGGTATAATGTAATGTAGTGACTACATCCCACAGCTCATTTTACATTTAATAAAAACATCATTCATGGTATAGCTAAATTGGATATAATGTAATATACTGATCCATTCCCACAGATCAAGGTACCTACATTTAATAACAATATCATTATTACTACATCTACATTAGATATAAAGTTATATACTGATCCCTGCCCACAGTTCAATGTACCTATACTTAATAACAATATCATTAGTACTTTATCCACATCATATGTAATGTAATATACTGGTTCCTTCCCTCAGATCAACGTAGATTTAATAACAACATCATTCATACTATATCAGCACTAGGTATAATGTAATATAGTGATTACATCCCACAGATCAAGGTACATTTAATAACAACATCGTTCATACTGTATCTACATTGGATATAATGTAATATACTGATCCCTTCCCACAGATCAATGTACATTTAATAACAACAGCATTCATACTATATCAACACTAGGTATAATGTAATATAGTGATTACATCCCACAGATCAAGGTACATTCAATATCGATATCATTATTACTATATCTACATTAGATAAAATGTAATATACTGATCCCTTCCCACAGATCAAGGTGACTACATTTAGTAACAATATCATTATTACTATATCTTCATTAGATATAATGTAATATACTAATCCCTGCCCACAGATCAATGCATATTTAGTAGCGATATCATTATTACTATATCTACATTGGATACAATGTAATATACTGAACCCTCCCCACAGATCAATGTACCTACATTTAACAACAATATCATTAATACTACGTCCACATTGCATATAATGTAATATGCTGATTCCTTGCCACAGATCAGTGTACATTTAATAACAACATGATTCATTACATATCTACATTGGGTACAATGTAATATAGTGATTACATCCCACAGAACAATGTACATGTAATATCGATATCATTACTACTATATCTACATTAGATATAATGTAATATACTGATCCCTGCCCATAGTTCAATGTACCTATATTTAATAACAATATCATTAGTACTATATCCACATCACATATAATGTAATATACTGATTCCTTCCCACAGATCAATGTACATATATCAACAACATCATTCATACTATATCTACATTGGATATAATGTAATATACTGATCCCTTCCCACAGATCAAGGTACCTATATTTAATAACAATATCCTTAGTACTATATCCACATTACACATAATGTAATATACTGATTCCTTCCCACAGATCAATGTACATTTAACAACAACATCATTCATACTATATCTACAATGGATATAATGTAATATACTGATCCCTTCCCACAGATCAATGTACCTACATTTAATAACAATATCCTTAGTACTATATTCACATTACACATAATGTAATATACTGATTCCTTCCCAAAGAACAATGTACATTTAATAACACCATCATTCATACTATATCTACACGAGGTATAATGTAATATAGTGATTACGTCCCACAGATCAATGTACCTACATTTAATAACAATATCCTTAGTACTATATCCACATTACACATAATGTAATATACTGATTCATTCCCACAGATCAATATACCTTTGATAACCATATCATTAGTACTATATCTACATTCGATATATTGTAATATAGTGATTCATTCCCACAGATCAATGTGCCTTTAATAACAATATCATTAGCACTACATCTACATTCGATATAATGTAATATAGTGATCCATTCCCACAGACCAATGCGCCTTTAATAACAATATCATTAGCACTATATCTACATTCGATATAACGTAATATGCAGATTCATTCCCACAGATATGTATATATAATAACCATATCATTAGTACCATACCTACATTCGATATAATGTAATATACCGATGGATTCCCACAGATCAATGTACATTTAATAACCATATCATTACTACCATATCTACATTAGATATGTAATGTACATTTAATAACAATATCATCATTACTATATCTACATTAGGTATAATGTCATATACTGATCCCTGCCCACAGTTCAATGTACCTATACTTAATAACAATATCATTAGTACTTTATCCACATCATATGTAATGTAATATACTGGTTCCTTCCCTCAGATCAACGTAGATTTAATAACAACATCATTCATACTATATCAGCACTAGGTATAATGTAATATAGTGATTACATCCCACAGATCAAGGTACATTTAATAACAACATCGTTCATACTGTATCTACATTGGATATAATGTAATATACTGATCCCTTCCCACAGATCAATGTACATTTAATAACAACAGCATTCATACTATATCAACACTAGGTATAATGTAATATAGTGATTACATCCCACAGATCAAGGTACATTCAATATCGATATCATTATTACTATATCTACATTAGATAAAATGTAATATACTGATCCCTTCCCACAGATCAAGGTGACTACATTTAGTAACAATATCATTATTACTATATCTTCATTAGATATAATGTAATATACTAATCCCTGCCCACAGATCAATGCATATTTAGTAGCGATATCATTATTACTATATCTACATTGGATACAATGTAATATACTGAACCCTCCCCACAGATCAATGTACCTACATTTAACAACAATATCATTAATACTACGTCCACATTGCATATAATGTAATATCCTGATTCCTTGCCACAGATCAGTGTACATTTAATAACAACATGATTCATTACATATCTACATTGGGTACAATGTAATATAGTGATTACATCCCACAGAACAATGTACATGTAATATCGATATCATTACTACTATATCTACATTAGATATAATGTAATATACTGATCCCTGCCCATAGTTCAATGTACCTATATTTAATAACAATATCATTAGTACTATATCCACATCACATATAATGTAATATACTGATTCCTTCCCACAGATCAATGTACATATATCAACAACATCATTCATACTATATCTACATTGGATATAATGTAATATACTGATCCCTTCCCACAGGTCAATGTACATATAATAGTATAATTGTTATTACTATATCTACATTAGGTATAATGTAATGTATTTACTACATCCTACAGATCATTGTACATTTAATAACATCATTCATGCTATAGCTAAATTGGCTATAATGTAATATACTCACCCCTTCCCACAGATCAAGGTACCTACATTTAATAACAACATTATTCATACTATATCTACACTAGGTATAATGTAACATAGTGATTACATCCCACAGATCAATGTACACTTAAAAACAACATCATTCATACTATAACTACATTGGATATAATGTAATATACTGATCCCTTCCCACATATCAAGGTATCTACATTTAATAACAACATCATTATTACTATATCTACACTAGATATAATGCAATATACGGATTCCTTCCCACAGATCAATGTACATTTAATAACAACATCATTCATACTATATCTGCATTGGATATAATGTAATATACTGATCCCTTCCCACAGGTCAATGTACATACAATAGCAAAATCGTTATTACTATATCTACATTAGGTATAATGTAATGTATTTACTACATCCTACAGATCATTGTACATTTAATAAGATCATTCATGCTATAGCTAAATTGGATATAATGTAATATACTCACCCCTTCCCACAGATCAAGGTAGCTACATTTAATAACATTATCATTAATACTATATCTACATGAGATATAATGTTATATACTAATCCCTGCCCACAGATCAATGTATATTTAATAGCGATATCATTATTACTATATCTACATTAGATATAATGTTATATACTGATCCCTGCCCACAGTTCAATGTACCTATACTTAATAACAATATCATTAGTACCATATCCACATCATATATAATGTAATATACCGATTCCTTCCCACAGATCAACGTAGATTTAATAACATCATTCATACTATATCAACACTAGGTATAATGTAATATAGTGATTACATCCCACAGATCAAGGTACATTTAATAACAACATCATTCATACTATATCTACATTGGATATAATGTATTATACTGGTCCCTTCCCACAGATCAAGGTGCCTACATTTAATAACAACATCATTCGTACTATATCTTCATTGGATATAATGTAATATACTGATCCCTTCCCACAGGTCAATGTACATACAATAGCAAAATCGTTATTACTATATCTACATCATATATAATGTAATATACCGATTCCTTCCCACAGATCTACGTAGATTTAATAACATCATTCATACTATATCAACACTAGGTATAATGTAATATAGTGATTACATCCCACAGATCAATGTACATTTAATAACAACATCACTCATACTATAACTACATTGGATATAATGTAATATACTGATCCCTTCCCACAGATCAATGTACCTACATTTAATAACAATATCATTAGTACTACGTCCACATTACATATAATGTAGTATACTGATTCCTTCTCACAGGTCAGTGTAGATTTAATAACAACATCCTTCATACTATATCAACACTAGGTATAATGTAATATACTGATCCCTGCCCACCGGTCAATGTACATTTAATAACAACATCGTTCATACTATATCCACATTAGGTATAATGTAACTTAGTGATTACGTCCCACAGATCAATGTACCTACATTTAATAACAATATCCGTAGTACTATATCCACATTACACATAATGTAATATACTGATTCCTTCCCACAGATCAATGTACATTGAACAACAACATCATTCATACTATATCTACAATGGATATAATGTAATATACTGATCCCTTCCCACAGATCAATGTACCTACATTTAATAACAATATCCTTAGTACTGTATCCACATTACACATAATGTAATATACTGATTCCTTCCCACAGATCAATGTACATTTAATAACAACATTATTCATACTATATCTACACTAGGGATAATGTAACATAGTGATTACATCCCGCAGATCAATGTACACTTAATAACAACATCATTCATACTATAACTACATTGGATATATTGTAATATACTGATCCCTTCCCACAGATTAAGGTATCTACATTTAATAACAATATCATTATTACTATATCTACACTAGATATGATGCAATATACGGATTCCTTCCCACAGATCAATGTACATTTAATAACAACATCATTCATACTATATCTGCATTGGATATAATGTAATATACTGATCCCTTCCCACAGGTCAATGTACATACAATAGCAAAATCGTTATTACTATATCTACATTAGGTATAATGTAATGTATTTACTACATCCTACAGATCATTGTACATTTAATAAGATCATTCATGCTATAGCTAAATTGGATATAATGTAATATACTCACCCCTTCCCACAGATCAAGGTAGCTACATTTAATAACATTATGATTAATACTATATCTACATGAGATATAATGTTATATACTAATCCCTGCCCACAGATCAATGTATATTTAATAGCGATATCATTATTACTATATCTACATTAGATATAATGTTATATACTGATCCCTGCCCACAGTTCAATGTACCTATACTTAATAACAATATCATTAGTACTATATCCACATCATATATAATGTAATATACCGATTCCTTCCCACAGATCAACGTAGATTTAATAACATCATTCATACTATATCAATACTAGGTATAATGTAATATAGTGATTATATCCCAGAGATCAAGGTACATTTAATACCAACATCATTCATACTATATCTACATTGGATACAATGTAATATACTGATCCCTTCCCAAACGTCAATGTACATATAATAGCAAAATCGTTATTACTATATCTACACTAGGTATAATGTGATGTAGTGACTACATCTCACAGCTCGTTTTACATTTAATAAAAACATCATTCATGGTATAGCTAAATTGGATATAATGTTATATACTGATCCATTCCCACAGATCAAGGTACCTACATTTAATAACAATATCATTATTACTACATCTACATTAGATATAAAGTAATATACTGATCCCTGCCCAAAGTTCAATGTACCTATACTTAATAACAATATCATTAGTACTGTATCCACATCATATGTAATGTAATATACTGATTCCTTCCCTCAGATGAACGTAGATTTAATAACAACATCATTCATACTATATCAGCACTAGGTATAATGTAATATAGTGATTACATCCCACAGATCAAGGTACATTTAATAACAACATCATTCATACTATATCTACATTGGATATAATGTAATATACTGATCCCTTCCCACAGATCAATGTACATTTAATAACAACAGCATTCATACTATATCAACACTAGGTATAATGTAATATAGTGATTACATCCCACAGATCAAGGTACATTCAATATCGATATCATTATTACTATATCTACATTAGATAAAATGTAATATACTGATCCCTTCCCACAGATCAAGGTGACTACATTTAGTAACAATATCATTATTACTATATCTTCATTAGATATAATGTAATATACTAATCCCTGCCCACAGATCAATGTATATTTAGTAGCGATATCATTATTACTATATCTACATTGGATACAATGTAATATACTGAACCCTCCCCACAGATCAATGTACCTACATTTAACAACAATATCATTAATACTACGTCCACATTGCATATAATGTAATATGCTGATTCCTTGCCACAGATCAGTGTACATTTAATAACAACATGATTCATTACATATCTACATTGGGTACAATGTAATATAGTGATTACATCCCACAGAACAATGTACATGTAATATCGATATCATTACTACTATATCTACATTAGATATAATGTAATATACTGATCCCTGCCCATAGTTCAATGTACCTATATTTAATAACAATATGATTAGTACTATATCCACATCACATATAATGTAATATACTGATTCCTTCCCACAGATCAATGTACATTTAACAACAGCATCATTCATACTATGTCTACATTGGATATAATGTAATATACTGATCCCTTCCCACAGATCAATGTACATATAATAACAATATCATTATTACTATAACTACACTAGATATAATGTAATATACTGATTCCTTCCCTCAGATCAATGTACATTTAATATCGATATCATTATTACTATTTCTACATTAGATATAATGTAATATACTGATCCCTTCCCACAGATCAAGGTATCTACATATAATAACAATATCATTATTACTATATCTACACTAGATATAATGCAATATACGGATTCCTTCCCACAGATCAATGTACATTTAATAACAACATCATTCGTACTATATCTGCATTGGATATAATGTAATATACTGATCCCTTCCCACAGGTCAATGTACATACAATAGCAAAATCGTTATTACTATATCTACATTACGTATAATGTAATGTACTTACTACATCCTACAGATCATTGTACATTTCATAACATCATTCATGCTATAGCTAAATTGGATATAATGTAATATACTCACCCCTTCCCACAGATCAAGGTACCTACATTTAATAACAATATCATTATTACTACATCTACATTAGATATGAAGTAATATACTGATCCCTGCCCACAGTTCAATGTACCTATATTTAATAATTATATCATTAGTACTATATCCACATCATATATAATGTAATATACTGATTCCTTCCCACAGATCAATGTACAGTAACAACAACATCATTCATGCTATGTCTACATTGGATATAATGTAAGATACTGATCCCTTCCCACAGATCAATGTACATATAATAACAATATCATTATTACTATAACTACACTAGATATAATGTAATATACTGATTCCTTCCCTCAGATCAATGTACATTTAATATCGATATCATTATTACTATTTCTACATTAGATATAATGTAATATACTGATCCCTTCCCACAGAACAATGTACATTTGGTAACACCATCATTCATACTATATCTACACTGGATATAATACAATATACGGATTCCTTCCCACAGATCATTGTACATTTAATAACATCATTCATGCTATAGCTAAATTGGATATAATGTAATATATTGATCCTCTCCCACAGATCAAGGTAGCTACATTTGATAACATTATCATTAATACTATATCTACATGAGATATAATTTTATATACTAATCCCTGCCCACAGATCAATGTACCTACATTTAATAACAATATCATTAATACTACGTCCACATTACATATAATGTAGTATACTGATTCCTTCTCACAGATCCGTGTAGATTTAATAACAACATCCTTCCTATTATATCAACACTAGGTATAATGTAATATACTGATCCCTTCCCACAGACCAAGGTGCCTACATTTAGTAACAATATCATTATTACTATATCTACATTAGATATAATGTACTATACTGATCCCTGCCCACCGGTCAATGTACATTTAATAACAACATAGTTCATACTATATCCACATTAGGTATAATGTAATATAGTGATTAGGTCCCACAGATCAATGTACCTACATTTAATAACAATATCCTTAGTACTATATCCACATTACACATAATGTAATATACTGATTCCTTCCCACAGATCAAGGTATCTACATTTAATAACAACATCATTATTACTATATCTACACTAGATATAATGCAATATACGGATTCCTTCCCACAGATCAATGTACATTTAATAACAACATCATTCATGCTATATCTGCATTGGATATAATGTAATATACTCACCCCTTCCCACAGATCAAGGTAGCTACATTTAATAACAATATCATTATTACTACATCTATATTAGATATAAAGTAATATACTGATCCCTGCCCACAGTTCAATGTACCTATATTTAATAATAATATCATTAGTACTATATCCACATCATATATAATGAAATATACTGATTCCTTCCCACAGATCAATGTACATTAACAACAACATCATTCATGCTGTAGCTAAATTGGATATAATGTAATATACTGATCCCTGCCCACAGATCAATGTACGTACATTTAATAACAATATCATTAGTACTATATCTACATTAGATATAATGTAATATACTGATCCCTGCCCGCAGTTCAATGTAACTATATTTAAAAACAATATCATTAGTACTATATCCACATCATATATAATGTAATGTACTGATTCCTTCCCACAGATCAATGTACATATAATAGCAATATCGTTATTACTATATCAACATCAGGTATGTAATATACATTTAAAAACAAATCATTATTACTATATCTACGTCGGTTATAACGAAATGTACTGAATCCTTCCCAAGGATCAATGTACATATAATCGCAATATCATTATTAGTTACTATATCTACATCGGTTGTAACGCAATATACTGATTCCTTCCCACAGATCAATGTACATTTAATAGCAATATCATTAGTACTATATCTACATTAGATATAATGTAATATACTGATCCCTTCGCGCAGATCAAGGTACCTACATTTAATAACAATATCCTTAGTACTATATCCACATTACACATAATGTAATATACTGATTCCTTCCCTCAGATCAATGTACATTTAACAACAACATCATTCATACTATATCTACAATGGATATAATGTAATATACTGATCCCTGCCCATAGTTCAATGTACCTATATTTAATAACAATATCATTAGTACTATATCCACATCACATATAATGTAATATACTGATTCCTTCCCACAGATCAATGTATATTTAATAACAACATCATTCATACTATAACTACATTGGATATAATGTAATATACTGATCCCTTCCCACAGATCAATGTACCTACATTTAATAACAATATCCTTAGTACTGTATCCACATTACACATAATGTAATATCCTGATTCCTTCCCACAGATCAATGTACATTTAATAACAACATTATTCATACTATATCTACACTAGGGATAATGTAACATAGTGATTACATCCCGCAGATCAATGTACACTTAATAACAACATCATTCATACTATAACTACATTGGATATATTGTAATATACTGATCCCTTCCCACAGATTAAGGTATCTACATTTAATAACAATATCATTATTACTATATCTACACTAGATATGATGCAATATACGGATTCCTTCCCACAGATCAATGTACATTTAATAACAACATCATTCATACTATATCTGCATTGGATATAATGTAATATACTGATCCCTTCCCACAGGTCAATGTACATACAATAGCAAAAGCGTTATTACTATATCTACATTAGGTATAATGTAATGTATTTACTACATCCTACAGATCATTGTACATTTAATAACATCATTCATGCTATAGCTAAATTGGATATAATGTAATATACTCACCCCTTCCCACAGATCAAGGTACCTACATTTAATAACAATATCATTATTACTACATCTACATTAGATATAAAGTAATATACTGATCCCTGCCCACAGTTCAATGTACCTATATTTAATAATAATATCATTAGTACTATATCCACATCATATATAATGTAATATACTGATTCTTTCCCACAGATCAATGTACATTTAATAACAACATTATTCATACTATATCTACACTAGGGATAATGTAACATAGTGATTACATCCCGCAGATCAATGTACACTTAATAACAACATCATTCATACTATAACTACATTGGATATATTGTAATATACTGATCCCTTCCCACAGATTAAGGTATCTACATTTAATAACAATATCATTATTACTATATCTACACTAGATATGATGCAATATACGGATTCCTTCCCACAGATCAATGTACATTTAATAACAACATCATTCATACTATATCTGCATTGGATATAATGTAATATACTGATCCCTTCCCACAGGTCAATGTACATACAATAGCAAAATCGTTATTACTATATCTACATTAGGTATAATGTAATGTATTTACTACATCCTACAGATCATTGTACATTTAATAACATCATTCATGCTATAGCTAAATTGGATATAATGTAATATACTCACCCCTTCCCAGAGATCAAGGTACCTACATTTAATAACAATATCATTATTACTACATCTACATTAGATATAAAGTAATATACTGATCCCTGCCCACAGTTCAATGTACCTATATTTAATAATAATATCATTAGTACTATATCCACATCATATATAATGTAATATACTGATTCCTTCCCACAGATCAATGTACATTAACAACAACATCATTCATGCTGTAGCTAAATTGGATATAATGTAATATACTGATCCCTGCCCACAGATCAATGTACGTACATTTAATAACAATATCATTAGTACTATATCTACATTAGATATAATGTAATATACTGATCCCTGCCCACAGTTCAATGTAACTATATTTAAAAACAATATCATTAGTACTATATCCACATCATATATAATGTAATGTACTGATTCCTTCCCACAGATCAATGTACATATAATAGCAATATCGTTATTACTATATCAACATCAGGTATGTAATATACATTTAAAAACAAATCATTATTACTATATCTACGTCGGTTATAACGAAATGTACTGATTCCTTCCCAAGGATCAATGTACATATAATCGCAATATCATTATTAGTTACTATATCTACATCGGTTGTAACGCAATATACTGATTCCTTCCCACAGATCAATGTACATTTAATAGCAATATCATTAGTACTATATCTACATTAGATATAATGTAATATACTGATCCCTTCGCGCAGATCAAGGTACCTACATTTAATAACAATATCCTTAGTACTATATCCACATTACACATAATGTAATATACTGATTCCTTCCCTCAGATCAATGTACATTTAACAACAACATCATTCATACTATATCTACAATGGATATAATGTAATATACTGATCCCTGCCCATAGTTCAATGTACCTATATTTAATAACAATATCATTAGTACTATATCCACATCACATATAATCTAATATACTGATTCCTTCCCACAGATCAATGTACATTTAATAACAACATCATTCATACTATAACTACATTGGATATAATGTAATATACTGATCCCTTCCCACAGATCAATGTACATATAATAGCAACATCGTTATTACTATATCTGCATAAGGTATAATGTAATCTAGTGACTACATCCCACAGATCATTGTACGTTAAATAACACCATCATTCATGCTATAGCTAAATTGGATATAAAGTAATATACTGATCCCTTCCCACAGACCAAGGTGCCTGCATTTAGTAACAATATCATTATTACGATATCTACATTAGATATAATGTAATATACTGATCCCTGCCCACCGGTCAATGTACATTTAATAACAACATCATTCATACTATATCTACACGAGGTATAATGTAATATAGTGACTACGTCCCACAGATCAATGTACATATAACAACAACATCATTCATACTATATCTACATGAGATATAATGTAATATACTAATCCCTGCCCACAGATCAATGTATATTTAATAGCGATATCATTATTACTATATCTACATTAGATATAATGTTATGTACTGATCCCTGCCCACAGTTAAATGTACCTATACTTAATAACAATATCATTAGAACTATATCCACATCATAAATAATGTAATATACTGATTCCTTCCCACAGATCAACGTAGATTTAATAAGAACATCATTCATACTATATCAATACTAGGTATAATGTAATATAGTGATTACATCCCAGAGATCAAGGTACATTTAATAACAACATCATTCATACTATATCTACATTGGATACAATGTAATATACTGATCCCTTCCCAAACGTCAATGTACATATAATAGCAAAATCGTTATTACTATATCTACACTAGGTATAATGTGATGTAGTGACTACATCCCACAGCTCGTTTTACATTTAATAAAAACATCATTCATGGTATAGCTAAATTGGATATAATGTTATATTCTGATCCATTCCCACAGATCAAGGTACCTACATTTAATAACAATATCATTATTACTACATCTACATTAGATATAAAGTAATATACTGATCCCTGCCCAAAGTACAATGTACCTATACTTAATAACAATATCATTAGTACTGTATCCACATCATATGTAATGTAATATACTGATTCCTTCCCTCAGATGAACGTAGATTTAATAACAACATCATTCATACTATATCAGCACTAGGTATAATGTAATATAGTGATTACATCCCACAGATCAAGGTACATTCAATATCGATATCATTATTACTATATCTACATTAGATAATATGTAATATACTGATCCCTTCCCACAGATCAAGGTGCCTACATTTTGTAACAATATCATTATTACTATATCTTCATAAGATATAATGAAATATACTAATCCCTGCCCAGAGATCAATGTATATTTAGTAGCGATATCATTATTACTATATCTTCATAAGATATAATGAAATATACTAATCCCTGCCCAGAGATCAATGTATATTTAGTAGCGATATCATTATTACTATATCTACATTGGATATAATGTAATATACTGAACCCTCCCCACAGATCAATGTACCTACATTTAACAACAATATCATTAGTACTACGTCCACATTGCATATAATGTAATATACTGATTCCTTGCCACAGATCAGTGTCCATTTAATAACAACATCATTCATTACATATCTACATTGGGCACAATGTAATATAGTGATTACATCCCACAGAACAATGTACATGTAATATCGATATCATTATTACTATATCTACATTAGATATAATGTAATATACTGATCCCTGCCCATAGTTCCATGTACCTATATTTAATAACAATATCATTAGTACTATATCCACGTCACATATAATGTAATATACTGATTCCTTCCCACAGATCAATGTACATTTAATAACAACATTATTCATACTATATCTACACTAGGTATAATGTAACATAGTGATTACATCCCACAAATCAATGTACATAAAATAACAACATCATTCGTACTATAACTACATTGGATATAACGTAACATACTGATCCCTTCCCACAGATCAATGTACATATAATAGCAACATCGTTACTACTATATCTGCATTAGGTATAATGTAATCTAGTGACTACATCCTACAGATCATTGTACATTTAATAACATCATTCATGCTACAGCTAAATTGGATATAATGTAATATACTGATCCTTTCCCACAGATCAAGGTAGCTACATTTAATAACATTATCATTAATACTATATCTACATGAGATATAATGTTATATACTAATCCCTGCCCACAGATCAATGTATATTTAATAGCGATATCATTATTACTATATCTACATTAGATATAATGTTATATACTGATCCCTGCCCACAGTTCAATGTACCTATACTTAATAACAATATCATTAGTACTATATCCACATCATATATAACGTAATATACTGATTCCTTCCCACAGATCAACGTAGATTTAATAACAACATCATTCATACTATATCAACACTAGGTATAATGTAATATAGTGATTACATCCCACAGATCAAGGTACATTTATTAACAACATCATTCATACTATATCTACATTGGATATAATGTATTTTACTGATCCCTTCCCACAGATCAATGTACCCACATTTAATAACAATATCATTAGTGCTACGTCCACATTACATATAATGTAGTATACTGATTCCTTCTCACAGATCAGTGTAGATTTAATAACACCATCATTCATACTATATCTACCCGAGGTATAATGTAATATAGTGATTACATCCCACAGATCAATGTACATATAACAACAACATCATTCATACTATATCTACATTGGATATAATGTAATATACTGATCCCTTCCCACAGGTCAATGTACATATAATAGCATAATCGTTATTACTATATCTACATTAGGTATAATGTAATGTATTAACTACATCCTACAGATCATTGTACATTTAATAACATCATTCATGCTATAGCTAAATTGGATAGGATGTAATATACTGATCCCTTCCCACAGACCAAGGTGCCTACATTTAGTAACAATATCATTGTTACGATATCTACATTAGATATAATGTAATATACTGATCCCTGCCCACCGGTCAATGTACATTTAATAACAACATCATTCATACTATATCTACACGAGGTATAATGTAATATAGTGATTACGTCCCACAGATCAATGTACATATAACAACAACATCATTCATACTATATCTACATTGGATATAATGTAATATACTGATCCCTTCCCACAGGTCAATGTACATACAATAGCAAAATCGTTATTACTATATCTGCATTAGGTATAATGTAATGTATTCACTACATCCTACAGATCATTGTACATTTAATAACATCATTCATGCTATAGCTAAGTTGGATATAATGTAATATACTGATCCCTGCCCACCGGTCAATGTACATTTAATAACAACATCGTTCATACTATATCCACATTAGGTATAATGTAATATAGTGATTACGTCCCACAGATCAATGTCCCTACATTTAATAACAATATCCTTGGTACTATATCCACTTTACACATAATGTAATATACTGATTCCTTCCCACAGATCAATGTACATATAACAACAACATCATTCATACTATATCTACATTGGATATAATGTAATATACTGATCCCTTCCCACAGATCAATGTACCTACATTTAATAACAATATCATTAGTGCTACGTCCACATTACATATAATGTAGTATACTGATTCCTTCTCACAGGTCAGTGTAGATTTAATAACAACATCATTCATACTATATCAACACTAGGTATAATGTAATATACTGATCCCTTCCCACAGACCAAGGTGCCTACATTTAGTAACAGTATCATTATTACTATATCTACATTAGATATAATGTAATATACTGATCCCTGCCCACCGGTCAATGTACATTTTATAACAACATCGTTCATACTATATCCACATTAGGTATAATGTAATATAGTGATTACGTCCCACAGATCAATGTACCTACATTTAATAACAATATCCTTAGTACTATATCCACATTACACAAAATGTAATATACTGATTCCTTCCCACAGATGAATGTACATTTAACAACAACATCATTCATACTATATCTACAATGGATATAATGTAATATACTGATCCTTTCCCACAGATCAAGGTAGCTACATTTCATAACATTATCATTAATACTATATCTACATGAGATATAATGTTATATACTAATCCCTGCCCACAGATCAATGTATATTTAATAGCGATATCATTATTACTATATCTACATCAGATATAATGCTGTATACTGATCCCTGCCCACAGTCCAATGTACCTATACTTAATAACAATATCATTAGTACTATATCCACATCATATATAATGTAATATACTGATTCCTTCCCACAGATCAACGTAGATTTAATAACAACATCATTCATACTATATCAATACTAGGTATAATGTAATATAGTGATTACATCCCAGAGATCAAGGTACATTTAATAACAACATCATTCATACTATATCTACATTGGATACAATGTATTATACTGATCCCTTCCCGCAGACTAGTGTACATATAATAGCAAAATCGTTATTTCTATATCTACATTAGGTATAATGTAATGTAGTGACTACATCCCACAGCTCATTTTACATTTAATAAAAACATCATTCATGGTATAGCTTAATTGGATATAATGTATGTTACGCGGCCGACGGCTTGGCAGCGCGCGTGGCTATCAGAGGCTTTCTGATTGGCGGCCGCGTAACTTATTTTATTATCAATACAACCCGAGCGGTAAGATTGTATTGTGGTAGGAACTGTCACAAGGTTTCACTGGGTTTAAAGGAGAATGCTAATGTGGGTTTGACACAGCAATGTATATATTCTACAATCTTGGTCTATTACAGATGTTGTTGTCGCGAATATAGGTGTATAATGTGATATATTACCTATTTCCACTATGCTCGGTGTTCACGCACTGGCAATGCGGGGGTGTTGTGTGTGGTTGATTGTAATGCCAAATAGAAACACGACTCGCGGATTCTATAAGGTGAATGTTGCTCGAAGGGGACTTCAACCCGATCTCACTAATAGTAACCAACTCACTACCGTACACGACGTGCTCGACACGAGATGAACTCTGGTACTGCCCCCGATCGTTGGTACGAACGGGTTTATATACTAATTAAGAAGGGTGGTCTGGTTACTATTCGAGTGATCAGGCTGGGTCCACCTGCCTCTGCGACAGTTTAGAGTGGTTGCATCTGCTATTTGATTACGGCGGACCCATTGCTTTCCCAAGTGTTTGGTTCTGCTATCGGTGGGCCTTCTGTTTATTACGAGAGTAAATGGTCGGTTTGCCCGAGAGTTTTCCTTTCCAGATGTTTAAGCTTATTTGAAAGGAGACACGTTTGATAAAGACGGTCTGTCTACGTGACACCTCCCCCCTTAGATGAAACATCGCGGTAATCGTGATGCTTTCAATTGGAAAGGAAAACACTCACTAGAATGTGTTGAAGTTTTGGTGTTGTAATGCAATATGTCGGGTGTTATGTTTGATGTGTGTGTACTTATCGCTACGTGTGATGGTTGGTGATGCTGCTAACTGCGGTATGAAGTCGAAGCGTACGTCTGGGTCCAGGCTGCCTCGATCGGATTTGTCTCTCGGTGTACCAGGTTGGTACTATTGCAGGCGGTGGTATGGGTTGGTTTGCTCTTTGGTATTCCATTTCCATGATGATGGCGGCAATACACTCCTCGCAGTGGTAGGTGGCGACTCCATCAGGGGCGCGCTGCAAATATCGCAGGCCCCAGGCGGATATGCCGTTGGTAGTGGATAGTGTACCTCCACCATGTCATAGATCCTTGCTGCTCCAAGGGCTGCTTCGAGAGCACACTGCATACAGACAATGCCAACGTCTAATCTGTAGCAAGTGCTGCGCATGCACAGGCGGGCCGTCAAGTTCATCAGCAGCTCGATGCGACTGGTGTCCCTCTCAGTTGGTTGTTCCCTGATGTAGCACATTTCGGTCCGCTCAGATAAGTGTTTTGGAAGAATGGTGTTGTGGTCTGCTTTTATACCCGGCCTGGAACCGCGTATCTCATGCCCAACCACGCCTCCGCCACGTTGAATGGTGGTTGTCCTGGTAGACGATCGAGGGCTACATCTGCCACGACCTCACCCTCGCCTCTGATGTTGGTTAGCAGACCCCTCCTTCCTTCCAACACCCTCTTGGCCTGCTCTATCTTCCAGGTCCCGCATACAGGGCGGATACCCCGTACCCGTACCTTGAAGGCCTGCCACGGTAGATTTTGAAAGCGTGGCGGCAAGGTCCGAAGTTGGTCGACCGGTGCCCTTACCACCTTGCCGTGGTCACGAAGAGCCACCTCGAACTGGCCACCAGGTGTTGAACTTCTCCTCGGACCCAGGTACCTTCTTTACTTCTGTACGCCACCAGACGTCCAGTGGTCAGTCTTCCCTGGTTTGGAAAGTGGAGGTGGCCGCGGTCGCTCATGTACCGATACAGGTCCCGGTACAGTCGCCTAGCTTCTTCCCGACCGTCGTCCACCTGCGCCCAGAATTCTACCGGATTGTCCACGTGGACAATTCCGATCCGAACAGAACTGCTCAAAACTATATTTTTGATGGTGTTCATTTTCTTGAGGATGTCTACTGATGAGACTATGGTGCCGAGAACTGCTTATATAGTCTGAAAACCCTTATCTTACCCCACTCTTATTTCGACTCTTAGAGGAGGGATGTGTAGGAGTGGCTACGGCCCCTTAGAATATTGTGGCACTTGGTCTAGGTGCTGAAGATTTTTCCCTTGGTAGATTTATATTATTTGAATTTGATTCTTCTGAGTTTTTAGGTATTTCTTCCAGTTGCAATTCAATTTCGTTCGGTTTGTCCAAAGGTTTTAGTTTATTAATGATTTTGTGTATATTACTTTTTATTATTGTCCCAATTATTAATAGTAGGATCAAAGATACTACTCCAAACGAGGAAAATGTTGATATTTTTATACGATTTGTGGAAATTTCTTGAAGTTCCAATTCTTTCGCCCGATGCTCCAATTCCTCTAGGTTTGGTGCTGTCGGAAGGTTCTTCCAATTTGTGATTACTTGATCTGTATTAGTGTAATTGGTTTCTAAAACTGATAGGTGATGTTCTGTTATTTTCGGAATGATTACTGATAAATTGTATGACGCGGATGGGTAATGTATAATATTTTCCATGGTTACTATTGTGTCCATTGCTTTTAATTGCATCGCATTTACTGTGGCTCTACATCCCGGTTCGAGGTTGAAAATTCCAGTATTGTAAATGTTTGCTATAGTTGGTTTTTCCCCTTTACAATATACCTGGGCCTTTTTATGGGTTGGCATAAAGAAAAACCAGGTAGCAGGAGCGCTTAACACTTGCCAGAATGGTTGAAGCTTGGTGGTTACCCTTACATCGCAGGTTTCCCAGTTTATGGCGGATGGGTTCAAAAGCAAGGTAGATTCGCAGGTTGCATGACCTTCTACCTGATATAATGGTAACGTTGATGGTCCTATTAACTGATTATTATGAACTCGGCAAACTCCAAGATATTCCTCGGTAGGTAAAAAGTATTGCTGCTCATCTGTAGTGACTGCAATGTATGAAATTTGTGGTTGTATGTACGTAACTACTTCTTTTTCTTTAATAACCTGCTTTGATGGACAAGGATAGATTTTATACAAATTGAACACCTTTTGTTCCAAAAGCGGTATGGTGAGTTCAAATAATACTCTGCCTTTTGCAAATACTACATTTAATTTCGTTAGTTTCTCGATTTGTTCAGTTAATAATTCTTCTGGAGATAATGGAAATTCATAAGTTAAAGATTGTTTGATCTTTAATGCTGACTTCAATAATTGCTGTGGTGAAAAAACGGCAGGATGCATTATTCCTTGTTTCGCTAATAATATTGCGTCTATTAATAATAGTAAATTAGTGCTGTAGTCGTCCAATCCTCTTTCTAATTCTAAAATGGTATCCCTTATAGCTGTTTCAAAACGGAGTTGGGCAATTTCGGACCTAGTTTCTTCTAAGAATCGCGAACGTTCTGATGCAGCTTTTATCAGCTCAGATGTAACCTGTGTTAAATTTACTAATCTTTCATGTATGGCTGAAAACTCCCCTTTCACAATGTGTATTTGCTTCGAGTTGAGTTCCGTTATTTCAAGTTGATTTTTATATAACTTATTCAATTCCTGGTTGTAAAAATCTGCGTCTTCTTGAGTTAAGGTTCCAAATAATGCTTTGTTGATTGTGCCAATAAATCCAAATGGTGCATTGCGTCGTAATGGTCGTCTTTTTGGAAAGGCATCGTTTCCTATTGCTGTTTGTATTAGATTCCTACATATACTGCATAGTGTTTTCTTCTCTTTTAAGTAACCGTGGTCCTACTTCCATGCTGAGGCAAGTTTCTAAACCGTGTTTTTTGCAAAGTTGGTTCATGGCCAGAATTATCTGTTCTACTGGTGGTGCATGTGCAAGGTATTTATCAACATCCAATGACGTGACCAATCGCCATTGCGATTGATATGTCCGTATGTCTGACAATTTATCGTAAAACAAACCCGTTGATTGCGCCAGTGGTGTACACCTTTGAACCGCCTTTAATCGCTGTCTGACTCATAACCAGAGCCAGAGGTATCAGAAGTAGTGGTGCCGGAATCATGATTTCCCGTTATTTCCGTTTTTTTCGCTGTGGATGGAAAATAAGCGTGTTTTAATTTATCTTGGTGTTTTGTTATCGTTTTGTCAGGTGTTCGCAATACAATGTTGTTCATATCTGTTACATTAATGATCTCATATGGCCCTACATAATGTGGATCACATTTACTAATTCGTGGTTCTAGCAATACATAAGCATAATCGCCTACATTGAATTCTACCGGTCGGGAATGTTTATCATAGTACTTCTTCGAACGGTGCTTGGAGGCAATCAAATTATCGGCTGCTATGTTGCGGATTTTTATAGTATGAGTTATTAATTCTGTTAAATAGTCGCCATATGATTTTAACCTTTCGCCAGTTGGTAACGAACTTGGTTCACGGGCTGGTTTTCCAAATATTAATTCATATGGAGGGAAATTTGTTGCTTCATGTACGGAAGTATTATAAGAAAACATGGCAAATGGTATTAATAGGTCCCAATCTTCATAATTATCCATGTAATGTTTAAGATATTCTGTTAGTACTATATGACTTCGTTCTAGTGATCCATTAGTTTGTGGTCTGTATCCAGAAGTTGTGATTTGTTTGATTTTGAATATTTCTGAAAGATTTTTCATTAAGCTTCCGATAAAACTAGTTCCCTTGTCTGTTAATATTGCTCGTGGTGTTCCATATATGGCAATAAAATGTCTCGCGAAAGCGTCTGCTATTGTGGCTGCTCTAATGTTTGGTATTGCTACTGCTATACAATATTTCGTTAAACAATCTTGCATTGTGAGAATGTATTTATTTCCGCTAGGCGTTAAAGGTAAAGGTCCTACGGTGTCTAAAGCAACTTTATCAAATGGTTCTATCGGGGTATCGGTAATTAACATTGGTTGACGAGTTTTTGCTCTAACTAATTTCTCTTCTTGACAGCTTGGACATTTCCTTATATAATTTCGTATTTCGTTGTGCATTTCTGGCCATTGATATTTCGCTCTGATGCGTTTATATGTTTTTGTGACTCCTTTATGTCCTCCTATCAAACTGTCGTGAGCTTCGCGAATTATTTGTAATCGATCTTCTTCTGATGGTGTAATCGTTGAACAATTGCATATGATGATTTTCTGTGTTGTACCGTTGAAAACGTCCTTTATTAATTTAGTTAATTCATTGGTTGGTAATTTATGAAAATCTCCGACTGCTGATATTCTAAATGATTTAATTGGATTTTGATCTAAATGCTGTTTCAGTGTTTGTAGTCCGTTTAGTATATCTTCACTTTTAATGGTGTCGTAAAAATTATCTGATATTATTATACTGTAAACTTTGTATGAGCCATTTGCTGATTCTATTACGTCTCCTTTCTGCGGTTTCTTTGACATGAGCTGTTGTAAATCTATTGCTTCTGTGTCCAGTAACAGTTTTCCAATGGGGGTTACCAATTTACAGTCCGCAGGTATGAAATGTGCGTAATGACCTTCCTCGGTGGTCAGGGTGTTTGGAGAGATAATAACCTCAAGTGTCTGTGAAGGTTGCACTTTTCTTCGCAGGTCATCTCCCTCCGTGGAAAGAGTGTCTGTGTCAAGAAGTGTGAACGGATAAGGGTCAACGGTACGGTCAAAGTTTTCCTGTGGTTGCTGGATTGCCGTTCCTATTGTTTCGTTAACAGGTTGTGGTTGTAAAATTCCCTCATTTGTTACAAGTGATAATGGTGTATGGTTAAGTAAATCCTGTTGCGGGTTTGCGATTATCGTGTTTTCCGTAATGGTATTTTCTGATGGTTCTTCGAATGAAATCAAGTTTACGTCTTCTTCTGTCGATGTGATTTTAGTAGAATTTGCTTGCGGATGAAAGTTTATTGTTTCCATGTGTTCATCTGGCATACTTATCTCGTGCGATAAGTTAGGTAAGACTCTCGGTCTATCTGCTATTGGAGAATGTTGAACCTTCCCACGGGCTGGTTCTTCATCAGAGCTAGTGTTTTCCTCTTGATATTTCGGTCTCCTTTCCCTGTCCCTTTGTAGTTGCCGCACACGAAATCCTATGGAATCCGTGTCGATTTCTGGTTTCTGTCCTATGTGCTTGTAATCGGGGTCTTGAGGATCTCGGGGTATAAGTGGTAAGCAAGATGGTACTGGGTTACGTGATAATGCGTCTGCGTTCTTGTTCGTCTTTCCTGCTTTATGGATAACCTGATATTCGTACTCTAAGAGTCTGAGTCTCCACTTCATAAGTCGTGATGTCGGATCCTTGACAGAGTGTAACCAGACTAACGGTCGGTGATCTGTGACGAGTGTGAATTTTGTTCCATAAAGATACGGTCTGAAATATTGTACTGCGTAAACCATTGCAAGACATTCCTTTTCTGTAGCAGAATAATTCCTTTCGGCTCTATTTAAGGTACGAGATGCGTAGGCAATTGGTAGATCGTTTCCTATTTCTCCTTGACTAAGTACAGCTCCAATTGCGTAATCTGATGCGTCAGTGGTAACAATGAACGGTCGATTAAAATCCGGATATTGTAAAATTGGTTGTGTACAGAGTTCGTCGCGTAAATTTTCAAAACTTTTTTGCTGGTCTTCGGTCCACTTAAAACGAATTCCTTTACCTAATAATTGAACTAATGGTTTTGATTTAATAGAATAATCTTTTATGAAACGGCGATAATATCCTGTCAGTCCCAAGAACTGCTGGACATTTTTCTGTGTTTTAGGAATGGGAAATTCTTTTACAGCTTGTAATTTACGAGGATCTGGCTTAACACCATTTTCTGTTAAAATGTGTCCTAAATAAGTAACCTCCTTACGTAAGAATTCGCATTTATCAATCTGCAGTGTAAGTCCAAATTCTCTGAGCCGATTGAGTAATTTTTTTACTTTTATTTCATGTTCTCGTAGTGATGAAGAGAAAACAACCATATCGTCTATGAATACATGAGCGTTCTCTAGACCAGATATAACTTGATTCATTAAGCGTTGAAATGTCGGTGGTGCATTTTTTAAACCAAATGGCATGCGTACAAATTCAAAATGCCCATCCGGTGTTGTGAATGCTGTTTTCGGACAATCCTTAGGATCCATTTGAACTTGATGAAATCCATTTGCTATATCAAAAATTGTGAAATATTTTGCTCCTCCCAATTTATCTAGAATTTCGGTGATATTCGGCAAAGGAAATTTATCACTCAAAGTCTTTTCGTTTAAGGCTCGGAAATCGATTACCATACGCCAACGCTTATTGCCCTTAGCGTCTGGTTTCTTTGGTACAATCCATAACGGAGAATTATATGGTGAACTAGATGGCTGTATGACTCCTTGTAATAACAGAGCCTTTACTTGACGTTGTATTTCGTCTTGGTGTACTGGTGGATATCGGTATTGTCTTGTATTAATCGGTACGTCATCTGTTGTATGAATTGAATGGTAAAAATTCGGTACTTCTCCTAGTTTGTCTCCAGGCAAGTAAAATCTGTCTGAAAATTCGTCGACGATGTTGAATACATGTTTACGTTCTTCTGCATTGAGATGATCGGTTCTTAAAAGATTTTTAATTCGTGTTGCTCTATTTTCTGGTGTGTTTTCGGTCATATATGAAGAAATTGGGTCGT
Source organism: Osmia lignaria lignaria (assembly GCF_051020975.1). NCBI lineage: Eukaryota > Metazoa > Arthropoda > Insecta > Hymenoptera > Megachilidae > Osmia > Osmia lignaria. The sequence continues at coordinate 3,530,045 of NC_135035.1, forward strand.
CGTCCGACGAGTCGTAAATATCGTAAGGATGAATGTATTGAGGTTCAATTTCGATGTCTACATCGTCTTCTCCGGTATTCGTTGCTAACGCGTAACAAATGCCGTCACGATTATATACTGCTGCTTCGCCAATGTATATATTTTCTGATGTTTTGAGTCGCGGTAAGTATCCCTCTTTAATATTTGGATTAGCTATGTGAATTGCAATTTGTTTTGTTGTTCGAGCTTCGATACGGTGTTTAGTCGATTTCGGATTTTTCTGCTGAGCTAAATCTCGGTAATTTGAAAAACGAAGTGGTCGAATAGGTTTATCTTTCAATACTAGTGTTCCATGATAATATGAAATTTCTGCTTCTTCTTGTAATAAAAATGGGCTGCCTATAATTCCATCGGCTTCTATTGCAAGGTTCTCTACTACGTAAAATAATGCAGGCTTACCGTGAATGTGAAGAATTGTGGTTCCTATGCTATAAATAGGTGATTTTGTAAGTCCTGTGATTTCAATAACTTCTTTAGTGATACGTTTGGCTTGATCTCCGAGAACATCGCGCACTATTAAGTTAACTGCCGCGCCACCGTCAATTAAAAATTCAGCTGTTTCTAATTCTAATTCCGGAACTTTGATTTTTATTCTTGGTGCTGGGGTTTCCTTGATGAGGATTCTCCCGTGAATCTGACTATCTTTTGGCGAGGTCTTTGCAGATCGCTCACCGCCTCGCCTTTCCGTTGAGCGTTTTCTGAGTTTAAAGACTTGTTTGATTCGACTGAAGAATTTCGAGAGTATGATCGCTGTCTGAAATTTTGCGAATTCCTCCTACAACGTTTTTCATCGTGTCCTTGGGTATCACATCGCCAACAATATAGCTGCGAAGTATCATCCTTTTCACTGCGTTTTAAAACTGTAAACCGTTTTTCATCTTGATCTGTGCGTGGTGAATTTGAACGATAAGAAGGTGAATTCGATTGATTCCTGGATCGCACAGTCCATGCTGATGTACGTGGTCGTCCTTCTCTCTCGTCTTCAGAGTTAGATGGTCTCCTCTGTCGATCTCTATATCGATCGTGTCGTGTTGGAGATTGAGGGTATGAAATTTCATTTCGACGTTCGTTGCTGTGGTGATCCCTGTTGTTCCAGCCTCCTGGTGATGTGTTTCGTGCCAAATCACGACGACTTCTTAATTTCCTGTCTACCTCTAGCACAGCGTCAAAAGCTTCCTCTAAGTTTTTAATGTCTCTATTTTGTGCTGATACCTTAAAAGAGATGCGGTCTGGTAATCCATCTAGGAAATTTTCTAAAATATCCATTTCCATTTGTTTAATATTTTCCTCTGAATGTCTAGGATATTTCTCTTTAATCGCTCCTCTTGTACAATAAACAAGATGGCTTGTTCTATCGATGTAGTTTCTCAAACTTTCGTATTCCCTAATTTGAAGCCTGGCAATTTCTGTTTGAAATTGCGATAAGCTCTTTCCTGGTCCAAATCTTCTCTTCAAATGCTTGATCAACGCGGATACCGAAGTGAATTGATGTTCTAAAGTACTTCTTCGCGCCGGACCGGTGAGTTTAGTTAAAATAATTGTAAGGTATTCCCTTTCTGTTCCCTCAGGAATCAAGGTCAATCCATCTTCTACCAGTTGTGCAAAACGTGATAAAGGTGGATTCTCACCATCAAATGTTGGTATTGTTAACGCAACATTTTGTATGCAGGATCTTTGTGTCAAAAGTGTCATAGAATTTGCGATCGAAACTGTTAAATTCATAAGATCGGCTGAAGAAATATTGGCTTGTTCATTCGCCATGTTGAATGAATTTGTTGGTTAAAGAATGTAACTAGGAAAACTAGTATATACCTCTTGTTACCCGATTGACTAGGAAAACTAGTATACAATCGTTGTTCAACAAAGTAATAGCCGTGTGTCAAATTCCACGAAAGTAATTATGCCAGTGAAAATGATCTATGTGACTATATCCCACCGCTGCCACCAGTTCTGTTACGTGGCCGACGGCTTGGCAGCGCGCGTGGCTATCAGAGGCTTTCTGATTGGCGGCCGCGTAACTTATTTTATTATCAATACAACCCGAGCGGTAAGATTGTATTGTGGTAGGAACTGTCACAAGGTTTCACTGGGTTTAAAGGAGAATGCTAATGTGGGTTTGACACAGCAATGTATATATTCTACAATCTTGGTCTATTACAGATGTTGTTGTCGCGAATATAGGTGTATAATGTGATATATTACCTATTTCCACTATGCTCGGTGTTCACGCACTGGCAATGCGGGGGTGTTGTGTGTGGTTGATTGTAATGCCAAATAGAAACACGACTCGCGGATTCTATAAGGTGAATGTTGCTCGAAGGGGACTTCAACCCGATCTCACTAATAGTAACCAACTCACTACCGTACACGACGTGCTCGACACGAGATGAACTCTGGTACTGCCCCCGATCGTTGGTACGAACGGGTTTATATACTAATTAAGAAGGGTGGTCTGGTTACTATTCGAGTGATCAGGCTGGGTCCACCTGCCTCTGCGACAGTTTAGAGTGGTTGCATCTGCTATTTGATTACGGCGGACCCATTGCTTTCCCAAGTGTTTGGTTCTGCTATCGGTGGGCCTTCTGTTTATTACGAGAGTAAATGGTCGGTTTGCCCGAGAGTTTTCCTTTCCAGATGTTTAAGCTTATTTGAAAGGAGACACGTTTGATAAAAACGGTCTGTCTACGTGACATGTAATATACTGATCCCTCCCCACAGATCAGTGTACCTACATTTAATAACAATATCAGTAGTACTATATCTACATTAGATATAATGTAATATACTGATCCCTGCCCACAGGTCAATGTACATTTAATAACAACATAATTCATACTATATCTGCATTGGATATAATGTAATATACTGATCCCTTCCCACAGGTCAATGTACATACAATAGCAAAATCGTTATTACTATATCTACATTAGGTATAATGTAATGTATTTACTACATCCAACAGATCATTGTACATTTAATAACATCATTCATGCTATAGCTAAATTGGATATAATGTAATATACTCACCCCTTCCCACAGATCAAGGTACCTACATTTAATAACAATATCATTATTACTACATCTACATTAGATATAAAGTGATATACTGATCCCTGCCCACAGCTCAATGTACCTATATTTAATAATAATATCATTAGTACTACATCCACATCATATATAATGTAATATACTGATTCCTTCCCACAGATCAATGTACATTAACAACAACATCATTCATGCAATAGCTAAATTGGATATAATGTAATATACTGATCCTTTCCCACAGATCAAGGTAGCTACATTTAATAACATTATCATTAATACTATATCTACATGAGATATAATGTTATATACTAATCCCTGCCCACAGATCAATGTATATTTAATAGCGATATCATTATTACTATATCTACATTAGATATAATGTTATATACTGATCCCTGCCCACAGTTCAATGTACCTATACTTAATAACAATATCATTAGTACCATATCCACATCATATATAATGTAATATACTGATTCCTTCCCACAGATCAACGTAGATTTAATAACAACATCATTCATACTATATCAACACTAGGTATAATGTAATATAGTGATTACATCCCACAGATCAAGATACATTTAATAACAACATCATTCATACTATATCTACATTGGATATAATGTATTATACTGATCCCTTCCCGCAGACTAATGTACATATAATAGCAAAATCGTTATTTCTATATCTACATTAGGTATAATGTAATGTAGTGACTACATCCCACAGCTCATTTTACATTTAATAAAAACATCATTCATGGTATAGCTAAATTGGATATAATGTAATATACTGATCCATTCCCACAGATCAAGGTACCTACATTTAATAACAATATCATTATTACTACATCTACATTAGATATAAAGTAATATACTGATCCCTGCCCACAGTTCAATGTACCTATACTTAATAACAATATCATTAGTACTATATCCACATCATATGTAATGTAATATACTGATTCCTTCCCTCAGATCAACGTAGATTTAATAACAACATCATTCGTACTATATCAGCACTAGGTATAATGTAATATAGCGATTACATCCCACAGAACAATGTACATGTAATATCGATATCATTACTACTATATCTACATTAGATATAATGTAATATACTGATCCCTGCCCATAGTTCAATGTACCTATATTTAATAACAATATCATTAGTACTATATCCACATCACATATAATGTAATATACTGATTCCTCCCCACAGATCAATGTACATTAACAACAACATCATTCATGCTATAGCTAAATTGGATATAATGTAATATACTGATCCCTGCCCACAGATCAATGTACCTACATTTAATAACAATATCATTAGTACTATATCTACATTAGATATAATGTAATATACAGATCCCTGCCCATAGTTCAATGTAACTATATTTAATAACAATATCATTAGTACTATATCCACATCACATATAATGTAATATACTGATTCCTTCCCACAAATCAATGTACATTTAATAACAACATTATTCATACTATATCTACACTAGGTATAATGTAACATAGTGATTACATCCCACAGATCAATGTACATTTAATAACAACATCATTCGTACTATAACTACATTGGATATAACGTAACATACTGATCCCTTCCCACAGATCAATGTACATATAATAACAATATCATTATTACTATAACTACACTAGATATAATGTAATATACTGATTCCTTCCCTCAGATCAATGTACATTTAATATCGATATCATTATTACTATTTCTACATTAGATATAATGTAATATACTGATCCCTTCCCACAGATCAATGTACATTTAGTAACACCATCATTCATACTATATCTACACTGGATATAATGTAATATACTGATCCCTTCCCACAGATCAATGTACATTTTATAACAACATCAGTCATACTATATCTACATTGGATATAATGTAATATACTGATCCCTTCCCATACGTCAATATACATATAATAGCAAAATCGTTATTACTATATCTACATTAGGTATAATGTAATATACAGATCCCTGCTCACAGATCAATGTACCTATATTTAATAACAATATCCTTAGTACTATATCCACATTACACATAATGTAATATACTGATTCCTTCCCACAGATCAATGTACATTTAATAACAACAGCATTCATACTATATCAACAATAGGTATAATGTAATATAGTGATTACATCCCACAGATCAAGGTACATTCAATATGGATATCATTATTACTATATCTACATTAGATAAAATGTAATATACTGATCCCTTCCCACAGATCAAGGTGCCTACATTTAGTAACAATATCATTATTACTATATCTTCATTAGATATAATGTAATATACTAATCCCTGCCCACAGATCAATGTATATTTAGTTGCGTTATCATTATTACTATATCTACATTGGATATAATGTAATATACTGATCCCTGCCCACAGTTCAATGTAACTATATTTCATAACAATATCATTAGTACTATATCCACATCAAATATAATGTAATATACTGATTACTTCCTACAGATCAATGTACGTTTAACAACAGCATCATTCATACTATGTCTACATTGGACATAATGTAATAATCTGATCCCTTCCCACAGATCAATGTACATATAATAACAATATCATTATTACTATAACTACACTAGATATAATGCAATATACGGATTCCTTCCCACAGATCAATGTACATTTAATAACAACATCATTCATACTATATCTGCATTGGATGTAATGTAATATACTGATCCCTTCCCACAGGTTAATGTACATACAATAGCAAAATCGTTATTACTATATGTACATTAGGTATAATGTATGTATTAACTACATCCTACAGATCATTGTACATTTAATAACGTCATTCATGCTATAGCTAAATTGGATATAATGTAATATACTGATCCTTTCCCACAGATCAAGGTAGCTACATTTAATAACATTATCATTAATACTATATCTACATGAGATATAATGTTATATACTAATCCCTGCCCACAGATCAATGTATATTTAATAGCGATATCATTATTGCTATATCTACATTAGATATAATGTAATGTAGTGACTACATCCCACAGCTCATTTTACATTTAATAAAAACATCATTCATGGCATAGCTAAATTGGATATAATGTAATATACTGATCCATTCCCACAGATCAAGGTACCTACATTTAATAACAATATCATTATTACTACATCTACATTAGATATAAAGTAATATACTGATCCCTGCCCACAGTTCAATGTACCTATACTTAATGACAGTATCATTAGTACTATATCCACATCATATGTAATGTAATATACTGATTCCTTCCCACAGATCAACGTAGATTTAATAACAACATCATTCATACTATATCAACACTAGGTATAATGTAATATAGTGATTACATCCCACAGATCAAGGTACATTTAATAACAACATCGTTGATACTATATCTACATTGGATGTAATGTAATATACTGATACCTTCCCACAGATCAATGTACATTTAATAACACCATCATTCATACTATATCTACACTGGATATAATACAATATACTGATCCCTTCCCACAGATCAAGGTATCTACATTTAACAACAATATCATAATTACTATATCTACACTAGATATAATGCAATATACGGATTCCTTCCCACAGATCAATGTACATTTAAAAACAACATCATTCATACTATATCTACATTAGGTATAATGTAATATAGTGATTACATCCCACAGATCAATGTACATTTAATAGCGATATCATTATTACTATATCCACATTAGATATAATGTAATATACTGATCCCTGCCCACAGATCAATGTACATGGCATAACAATATCATTGGTATTATGTCTACATTGGATATAATGTAATATACTGGTTTATTCGCACAGACCAGTGTACATTTAATAACAATATCATTAGTACTATATCTACATTACATCTAATGCAGTATACTGATCCCTTCCCACAGATCAAGGTGCCTACATTTAGTAGCAATATCATTATTACTATATCTACATTAGATATAATGTTATATACTGATCCCTTCCCACAGATCAACGTACATATAATAGCAATATCATTATTACTATATCTATATTAGATATAATGTAATATACTGATCCCTGCCCACAGATCAATGTACCTACATTTAACAGCAATATCATTAGTACTATATCCACATTACATATAATGTAATATACTGATCCCTGCCCACAGATCAATGTACTTACATTTAATAACAATATCATTAGTACTATATCCACATTACATATAATGTAATATACTGATTGCTTCCCACAGATCAGTGTACCTACATTTCAAAACAATATCAATATTACTATATCTACATGAGATATAATGTAATATACTAATCCCTGCCCACAGATCAATGTATATTTAATAGCGATATCATTATTACTATATCTACATTAGATATAATGTAATATACTGATCCCTGCTCACAGATCAAGGTACCATCATTTAATAACAATATCATTAGTACTATATCTACATTACATCTAATGTAGTATACTGATTCCTTCCCACAGATCAATGTACATGTAATAAGAATATCATTAGTACTATAGCTTTCAAATTATACTACTTCAATTATAAAACTCTTTTATTTTTTATTTTTTTTTACTGAAACTTTTACTAGCGCATTGGTGACATTTTTCTGATTAAAATGGTACCAAACACAATATAGTTTGAATGGGGCGAGGTTATGGGGCGCTGTGTAAAATCCAGGCGGGCCGCAGTCAAAACTTAGTGAAAAGGGACAATCTCAACATTCAGAATGAGAGAAGGACAGAATGACTATAGTGCGTCTCACTCAGCGTCCGGGCGATGTTGCCTTTTTCGCTTGCCTTCGCAGCACAGTTCAAGTGACGTAATCAAGCTAACGCTTGATTCTGACTACGATTCCAACTCGGCAGCCTTTCTACTTAGACGCCACCTTATAACTACTAGCTTAACTAAATTTGTCACGTAACTTGCTCTGTGGTATCCAGATAATGGCGGAACTCGTCTTTGGGAATGCTTTTACGGGAGTCGGTTATTCGTCCTTATATGAAAAGATCTTGAGCTGAATAAGGGCTCATTCGAGAGAGGAAGGTTCAATGCAGGGCGGTCAACTCACCGTTTGAGTGACAAAGCTCTTTTAGTTGCCTAAAAATACTTCGATTTCGTAACTGCATTTTGTCGATTTTTTCTTCTACTTTCGACACTGATATTATTAAATATGGACATAATCTCGTTAAACCATGAGTTGACCGCCCTGCATTGGACCTTCCTCTTTCGAATGAGCCCTCACCCAGCCCTATGTGTTCTCATATAAGGACAAATAACCGAATCCCGTAAACCCATTAATAGGCCCATATTTGCCGGTAATGTCACCTCGCTCCAGTACCCGTGTCTACCCCCTTAATATGTAATCAGATACTTCAGCATGCATATGCATTCAAATAGCATACGAATTTGAATCGACGAACAATACCACTATCTACAGACTCCCAAAAGGAATGATATTGAAATATATGGCGTCCAAATGACACGGCATCCAAACGACACGACGTCCAAAAGGTACGCGTCAGAACGCGTCCAATCGGACCGGCGTCCAAAAGGAACACGTCAGAGCGCGTCCAATCGGTACGGCGTCCAATCGGCACGGCGTCCAATAGAAACGCGTCAAATCCCGTCCAATCGGACCGGCGTTCAAAAGGATCGCATCCAATCGGCGTCTAAAAGAAATGCGTCCTACGGTGACGTACTGGAGATTATCAAGAAAAAGAAATATAATTTGAACAATATATTGTCGGACTACATGTAATTAATATTATTTAGTACAATTGTCAAGAAATTTAGTGAATTCCGTTGTTGCGTGTCCGTTCGCGGAAGGTAGAGAAATTAGGGGAATTAAGGCGCAGGTGTGACAATCCGTAGAACGCGGAGGCGCTCCGCTCGAAAGGCGCGGATGTGAAAATAACAAACTATTATTATCGCTTATTGTACTTTAATATTTTAAAGTTTTATTTAGGCAGACTTTGTAACTTGTTTTTACAATGCGATAAATTTAGCGCGTGAGAAGGACTTGTCTAAATCGAGTGACAAATTCAATCTGACGATTCTGCGCTTGGTGGAGGAGATCTTCGCGTGTTGTCGGTCGATGCCCCTTCCTTGGCCGATCCTGTATCCTCCCTCAGGATCATCCCTCGTCTAATGGTGGAGGAGTCCACTCCGTCCTGCGTAGGCCCCTTCTCCTGGCTGTGGTCCACCCTCAGGCGCGTGGAAGTGGAGGCGCTCCGCCAAGACGCTAGAACGTTGCAGCGCACATGCGCTACGAGAAAGCGTGGGACCCAGACAAATTAGGAAACGACAAGACCTTGTACTTGCCAAAGCAACTCTTGAGGAAATTTACGACCCTCTCAGAGTGCATGAATAGACAGGATATCGAAAAAGACTTCGTAACTTTTAAGGACCGTTCCTGACTTGGTCGAAAACAACGAATTGGCTATGGTCTATCATAAATTAGTCTTTTAAGAATTTTCAAAGTGAAACTATTCCATTCTCTGGATTTCCGGCCTTCTCTCAGCTCGATCACCCACGTCGGGGGTTTACAATGTAGTCTTTGTCTATTTATATAAGTGTACGTACAGATGATGTTTGAATTTCGCTCTTAATTTATGACCGTCGATACAAAAGGTCCTCGACGACCATTTAAGAAATATCGATACAACAGACTATCGATAAATATTCCCATGGCAGTGTCGCCATAACACTCTAAACATATTCACGTGATAACATTTCACGTTACCGTTTTGTAAGATTTTAGGTTATATTTGCCTATGGCAAAATAAAACTAATTCATAGTAATTGAAGTTCCTTTTCTATCTTTTCTCCATAAGCCCTCTTTGAACAAGATCGTTTCTAAATGTTTTAATACTTTTTCTGATTGGTCTTGTTGGCGGAATTCCCCAATTGTCTCAGCCCACGAAGTTGGCAACGAAAGTATTTCGTCGGTGCGTCGTTACCGATAGCGGCAGCACCTGTCGGGCCCACTTTGTCCACGCGGTCCCCTCTTCACGCGGAACCGGTACGATCGACGCCATGATCGATTCTGCTTCTTCTTGTTCGATCGCTTGACACGCAACCGCGTGTTGCTCTCTGTACACGCATCTCGTTCAAGTACGGGCTGCAGTTTAGAATATGGGACACGCCCCCTGATGACGTCACATATTTTTTTTGTAGCTTATCACACAAGGTGTTCATATATGTAGACCATAACTGCCACAAATTTTTTTTAAGCGTCACAATACTTTTTTGTAAAAAGTAAAATTCCATCCCTTTCTCATCTGTCCCGCTTAAGAGGGGGGTGCTTCCTATTGTATACAAAGAGAGGGTCCTGGGGGACACATTGGTGGTGATTTCATTTGTAGGAGGCGTGGGAGTTGGGAGTTATGGGAGGTCAAAGATCAGGACATTCAAAATTTGTGAATGAAGCGTTGATCTTTTTTTTCAACATAATAAGCAATCTTTCTTACAACTTTTTCACAACCCCCCCCTTTTTTTTTTTTTTGAGAGGGGGAAATGCCCTTCGCACACCGGGCATGTAATGCTAAGCCCGGTAGTGTGGGACTCCCAGGATAACCCGGTATACCCACTAAAACCCAACCTCTTATCATGTCCCTATTCGAATTCTCGAACGGGATATACAGTTTTTATATCTTTCCATAATTGTTCGAATGGATCTAATTTCCTCTGTCGCACATCTCTATGCCACAGATAGGTGCACAAATGCATTGCCAAATCGTCCTGCTTGTACCCTCTGTTAATGAGGTTATGTTTTAAGTGCTTCCAGCTGCCTCAATCGCTTGGGTGTGGGCTCCGGTCGCAGGATTGACAAATCTTCCCTCACCTTGAGTGCTGTGATTTACGGTCTTGTGTATATAACTCATGTTCGGTATATTGGGCAGATCTTTGTATGCTGCCCACTCATCAGTATGAATTTCAGATCCGGGGGCCACATGTTCCACGATGAGTGGGAAGAGGGTCTCCCTATCTCGTTTATTCTCTTTACATATCTCCAGAGGATAGGAACCTTTCTCATCTATCATACCCAATACCCAGTTACCTTCACGCAATCGACCTCTATTGTACTTCCTTCTCCCTACTTGTTTCGTCGATCTGTACAATATGCCCTGGCCCTCCGATTTGTCCTTCTGCTTCGTAACGTTCGTCCAGTGCTCTCATGCACACCTCACGGCAGTACCTATACCAGTCGGTAACTGTAGCTGACGAAGTGGCCACATCAGTAATTGATGGCTCCCTTATAGCACTATTCTGGCTCATTTTATTCGCAAAAGCATACGTTAGGATAAGCACTCGTTCAGGATCCAGCTTCACATGTTTGAACCAAGTTCCAGACGCTGCACTTCTGGTATAAGGTCCTCGACTTCCGTGCTTTTTCCTACACCTAAACCGTCCGAATGTACCGTGAGATGCTTCAAATTCCATTTTTACTGGTCTCGGACATCTTGGGCACGATTGCTCTATTTCGGGAATTATTTCATTATCCCTAAGCCACTGTAGACAAGTGTTCCTGTCTTTAATAATGCCAGTGGTAAGCTTGAGCAGGTTCATGGCGAAAACACCAAAAACACAAAGCACAGTACAATAAACGATGTCGTTCACGGCTCCTCAGAGGAAAAAATCCAATGGTGTCAAATCCGGTGAACGGGGAGCTCACACATGGGAAGGAGATCTTTGTCCTATCCACCGCGATCCAAACATTTGATTTAGAAACTGTTGCACCATTCGGCTGGAGTGCGGTGGAGCACCATCGTGCATAAAATAGGTTGAATTACGTTGACTTCGCGGAATGATGTGCCGCAGTTCACTTAAGAGTTTCGATCTTAGAAATTGAAGATATGTTGCACTGGTTAACCGTGTCGGCAAATAGATCGGGCCGATAATATGGTTGCCAATGATGCCTGCCCAGACATTAACGGTGAACCTTCCTTGATTAAATTGCTCCATCATCGCATGGGGGTTGCAGTACGCCCAAATCCTTGCATTCCGCCGATTGAGGATGTTGCTACTCGAAAAGCTGCTCTCATCCGTGAATAGGACCCGTTCCAAAAAGCGTGGATCGTGTCGCAGTTTATGTAACATCCAGTTACAAAATTCTCGCCGTGTGGCATAATCATTAGGGCGTAGGGCTTGGATACGTCGAATTTTATATGGTCGCAGACCTTCTTCGCGTATTATACGCCGCACTGTCATGTGCGAGATTCCTACTCTTGTCGCGATGCTCCGTAACCCCATCAGTGGATAAGCTCTTGCGAGAGCTATAACTTTTTCTTCCATCTGTCAATGCATTCGAGGTCGACCTGCTCCATTACGTCTTGTAGTAAGCTGCATCACGATTTCCTGCTCCCCGAATTGATAATCCAGTCGCGCAAAATCTCGTCTATCAGGAATTTCGTTGAGGTGTAATCGTCTTCCATTGTTCCGCACTAAATCACGACAAATCTTACGAGCTAAAGAATAATTTGGTCCCGCTTCGTCAATAGCACGCAACATAACTCGAATATTTTTATATTTCGGCATGTTCACTGTTTCGTGGTTCCGAATAAACTGCCTTTTTACGGAGTTCGAAACCGTGCGAGATGGAGGCGTTTCCTACTGAAGTCATAAAAACTACAGAGGAAAAAAAGAAAGGAAATAAGGAAAACAGGGAGAAGAATAGGGATGGGGTGAACACCACATCTACAAGTTCAACAACCGAGTGGCCGTTCGCATAGAACCTACACCAATTCACGTGTAATGCTGATCCGATACTTTTTATGACGCTCGACCTCCAGGCATAAAGAAAGAAGGACAGAAACAAAGAGCGGCAGAGAGGAAGAAGGATGGACTGAAGGAACGAACGAAGGAAGGAAAGACGGAAATAGAAAGAAGGAAGTAGGAAAGAGAGAAAGCAAGAACGGGAGGAAAAGAGAAAGGAAACAAGCAGCAGCAAAAAAAGTGTAAGAACGAGAAAATAAAATGCTTAGTGGGGAAGCTGAGATCACGACCTGTTTCTATGCGGAGCCGATGCTTTCAACCTTGGATTTGACTACAAAATATACGCACATTATAAATAAAATGATTTCCAGAACTAATAGAATTTTATCATCACTCTCGGAGAGAACGAGCTGATTTGGTATATCCGGTTCACTGAAAACCTCATTTCCGAGACAAGACAAATGGTGCAGCAACTAATACGATTTTTTGTTCCTCGATCAACAACCTTTGCATCTATATTTTAAATGCAAAACTTCTGCGAATAAAACTCATTTATATTGTCTTTTGCAAATTGCAACAATAATGAATATAATGATATATTTCACGAGATTCGAATGTTTGATGCAGTCCTTTGCGTAATAATTAACTGATGCATTAACTGCGTAACTGCGATGTGTTAACGAACTGTGAAATGATAAAACTATACATTTATCTAGCGTTTATATTCGAAGTGCAAAACTTCAATCAGTTAAATTCATTTTTATTTTCGTTTACACGGAGTAGCTCTTCATCTTTTTAAATATGCTCTTCTTAGAATTTACCCTACCTATATGCCGGCATTGTGATTGAAATTCAAGAATTGTCCTATAGCATGAAATTCGAGCGATACGCGAGACTGACGCGCCAAGATCACTGGAGAGGGGTACCGCGTGACTTAACGTTTAATGCATTAACGTATAGGGAAACGTTGACGGCTTTTTTCTAGGGGAAGGGTTGATTTCCGGCATATAGTTCCTTTCAGACGTTTTATCCCCTCCATGAGCACCATACGATAAGCTAATAAAAAAATTTCACATTGAAATTAGGGGTCAAGGTGAATTTTGAGGTCGCTTTCTTTAACAGATCTCCACCGATCCAGAGGTGTAGAATCACCCCATATAGGTCGGGACATTTAATTTTTTTACACGCTGTACATTGATCTGTGGGAAGGAATCAGTATATTACATTATGTCCAACGTAGATATAATAATAATGACATTGTTATTAAATGTATGTTACATATCTAATGTAGATATAGCAATAATAATATTGTTATTAAACGGATATTACATTATATCCACGTAGATATAGTAATAATGACATTGTTATTAAATGTACATTGATCTGTGGGATGTAATCACTATATTACATTATACCTAATGTAGATACAGTAATAACGATATTGCTAATATATGTACATTGATCTGTGGGAAGGTATCAGTATATTGCATTATATCCAATGTAGATATAGTTTGAATGATGTTGTTATTAAATGTACATTGATCTGTGTGAAGGAATCAGTATATTACATCATATGTAATGTAGATATAGTACCAATGATATTGTTATTTCATGTACATTGATCTGTGGGGAGGAATCAGTATATTACATTATATGTACTGTAGATATAGTAATAATGATTTGTTATTAAATGTATATTACATATCTGATGTAGATAAAGGTACTAATGATATTGTTATTACATGTCCATTGATCGGTGGGATGGAATCAGTATATTACATCATATGTAATGTAGATATAGTACTAAGGATATTGTTATTACATGTACATTGATCCTTGGGAAGGAATCAGTACATTACGTTATAACCGACGTAGATATAGTAATAATGATTTGTGATTAAATGTATATTACATATCTGATGTAGATATAGTAATAACGATATTGCTATTATATGTACATTGATCTGTGGGAAGGAATCAGTATATTACATCATATGTAATGTAGATATAGTTCCAATGATATTGTTATTACATGTACATTGATCTGTGGGAAGGAATCACTATATTACATTATATGTAATGTGGATATGGTAATAATGATTTGTTATTAAATGTGTATTACATATCTGATGTAGATATAGTAATAACGATATTGCTATTATATGTACATGGATCTGTGGGAAGGGATCCGTATATTACATTATATCCAATGTAGATATAGTATGAATGATGTTGGTATCAAATGTACATTGTTCTGTGGGATGTAATCACTATATTACATTATACCTAATGTAGATATAGTAATAATGATTTCGCTTTTAAATGTACATTGATCTGTGGAATGTAATCACTATATTACATTATATGTAATGTAGATATAGTACTAATGATATTGTTATTAAATGTTCATTGATCTGTGGAAAGGAATCTGCATATGACGTTATATCTAATGTAGATATAGTAATAATGATATTGTTATTACAGTTACATTGATCTGTGGGAATGAATCAGTATATTACATTATATCGCATGTAGTGTTGTGCCCGGCAACGAGCACATGGGTCATCGTACGACCATCGCCCGGCTAAAGAATGTCCGAATCAGCAGTACATACCGATAGCGAAACTCTGCAAGCTAGCAGAGCACGCGCCGGGCAGCACGACCTTTTTTTGTCATTCGCACGCAACGCGACACATTATAAAAGAGCGAACAAATGTAAAGACAGCAGATTGTAAGAAGCTCGTTTTCGGTAATAAACCCTCGACTGTTACTCGAACACCGGTGAATTCAAATTCTTCAACCGTTCCAGAACCCGAAATCCCAAAATTGTGCCTGAGGGCACAACAAATTTGGTGGCAGCGGTGGGATGTTGTTAATTATATCGGGTTGAAAGTGCAAATCCAGTGAAATTCACGAAGTCCTGGTTCAACACCGTCGTAGACACTGTTCGTTGCTGGCATCGCCAAACGAAAAGAGACTACCGTTTTGCTACTGAGGTGGCATCCAAGAGCTGACCCAG
Organism: Osmia lignaria lignaria; assembly: GCF_051020975.1. Classification (NCBI taxonomy): domain Eukaryota; kingdom Metazoa; phylum Arthropoda; class Insecta; order Hymenoptera; family Megachilidae; genus Osmia; species Osmia lignaria. The sequence goes on from NC_135035.1 coordinate 3,545,936, forward strand.
GACTGACTCTGAGGAGTCGTTCACCAGCCCCATAAAGCGGCAAGTCAGTATCAGGTCTGGTGTGAACCATACGACTAGGAAGCATTGGAAGACCGATCAAAGGACCGTCGATATCGAAGGAGGCACCCTGGTAAAGGCACCCTAGAAGGTTCGAATCCAGTCCTTTCCTCTCCATCGACGCCGGGAGCAAACGGGAGTTCGAGTAAAGGCAGCCATCAGCGACCCGAGGGCCATTGGCAGCAAGTTCGGGGGATTCCACAGCGAGCGACCTAGGACAACGAGGATGTGCAAGCGACTAATCCTGTAAGTCCCAATCTCACTTGAAAGCGAAATTGTAAACCAGAATCTTGAATGTCGGAGCATGGTGTCGATATAATTCGTTTCCGATTACCCAATACTAGAACCTTTTCAAGATCGTTTGAATCGATATTTGACAACTATTTAACCTTTGACCGTGATGTTGTTTCAAATACACCTTTTTCCGACTCAGAACTACCAGTGCGTAGACTTATACGCGCTCCACGTATAGACTTCGACATCGATTCACCGAGCGGTAGTGTAAATTTCGAACAAATGACTGTAGAAAGAGAGTTCCTTATCGTCGAACACGATTTTAGTTTACTCGAAACGCAAAACATGGCAGTTCCCGTAATCAAAGCACTTTCCTTAGTGAGGCAATTCGGGGGAGAATCCGCTAATGAGGTAACTTCGTTTTTAAAATCATGCGATATTGCGTCGGAGTTGGTTTCCGGGGCCGGACGACCCCTATTGCTGCGAACAATTTTAGGTACAAAACTAAAGGGGAGAGCAGCTACAGAATTTGGTTACCGAGACATAGACAACTTTGACACATTGAAGACGACACTAACTACACTATTCACGGAACAACGCTCCTTGTGTGCGGTGCAGACAGAATTCAACGCTTGTCGACAGAGGGACAGCGAAAACGTTAGGTCTTTTGCAACTCGAGTAGAGAAACTAACTGTAGAATTGACTGAATTAATGACTAAACCAGGAAACAGTAACGAAGTAAACATGGCTTTGGCGGATTCCGTAAACGAACAGGCACTAAATATATTTAGTTTAGGGTTGAAAGAAAAATTGAGGGTGATCATAAGGTCTAGGAAGTATACCACGCTTAGAGCAGCAATCTCAGCGGCTATAGAAGAAGAGCAGGCAATGGGTTTAAATACGACGCGCAGCTTCGAAAATCAAGGAAATTCCAGTTATTCGAGGGGAAGAGTAGGACAAAACTCCAGCGCGCTACAGTGTGAGAGGTGCCACAGGCAAGGGCATCTGGCAAAAAATTGTTATGCGCAACTGAGTGTACCACGGCCATCATTACCACCGTCGAGACACTCGACTAGTGGTCAAGGGTTCGGAATTAAACGAGAGGTGCATCGAGCTTCTGTGATATGCAATTATTGCAGAAGACCAGGGCATGTTCAGCGCGACTGTAGAACGTTAATGAGAGACAACGGAGGCCAACCAAGAAATAGTAATATTAATCTAGCAGTCGTAAAACAGCGCGTCACGGACACAAACAGAGAAAGAAACCCGAGAATTGACGAAGCGACCAGACCGCAAGAATCAGAAACGAATCAAGGACCGCCGCTCCGATCCTATGAAGTAAATTGTACAGAGGGGAATTCAGGGTTAAAAAATATAGTAGAGATAGAGGCAAAGGAATTAAAATCTCCCAAAGTACGAATGTTAGTGGATACTGGAGCAGACATTACCCTCCTAAAGTATAGCAGAATTCGTGGCGAAGTGCGCACCACTCGTGAAGTGGTAACCTTGAGGGGCTTCGATCGCACGGAAACCCCGACAGTGTGCAAGATAAATTTACATATAAAAATAGGAAATGAATATATTAAACACCCATGTCGCGTAGTTAAGGATGATTTCCCGTTAAGGGCCGATGGAATTTTAGGGTACGACTTCATAACAAAGCATAGGGCCATCATTAGACCGGGAATGCGAGTAGAAGTATTAGGAACACACTGGCCTTTAATTCAAGGTGACGAAATTCAACTGCAACCGCGTTCTGAAACAATAATACGGGCACGTACGGACAGGAATGGACAAGGAGTAGTTGAAAAACAAACAATAGGCCAAGGGGTATATATTGGATGCTGCCTGACAGATGCTAAAGATGGCATGTGCCCCGTACCCGTAGTAAACTTAACCGACTGTACGATACAGTTACGTCCGCCGACGGTGCAGCTGGATATGACCCCGATAGCGCTCGACACTGACCTACCCGATCCTGGGGACAAGGACCGCGAAGAAACGCTGATTTATGACATTAGAGCCTTAGTTGGAATGGACAGAATAAAAACGTGGCGAGACAGCGTAAAAACAGAGCATTTAAACACTGAAGAAAGGTCGAATTTAATGGAACTTTGCGAAAAGTTTAACGACATATTTTATTTAGAGAGCGACAAATTAGGTTATACGGACAAGGTCAGGCATAACATACGGCTCATCCCAAACGCGAAACCTGCGAACGTTAAACCATACAGACTTCCGCAAATTCATAAGGAAGAAGTAGAAAAACAAGTCACAGAAATGATCAAACAAGGAATAGTGAGTCCTAGCACGAGTGAATGGAACGCCCCATTGTTAGTAGTGCCCAAGAAATCCGATGATTCGGGCAAAAAGAAATATAGGGTAGTGGTTGATTTTAGGAAGTTGTACGATCTGACGGTAGGTGACTCCTTCCCCCTACCCAATATAACAGAAATTCTTGACCAACTCGGCGGCGCCAAATATTTTACTACGCTAGATCTAGCCGCCGGATTCCATCAGATCGCCATGGATCCCAACGATCGCGAAAAAACCGCATTCTCTACACCTTACGGGCATTTCGAATTTAACCGAATGCCATTCGGCTTAAAGGGAGCGCCTCAAACCTTCCAAAGAGCAATGGAGGCCTTACTGGGAGGATTACGGGGCATAAAGTGTTTCGTTTACATCGACGACATAGTGATCCATGGACGCTCCCTACAGGAACACCAGGAAAGGCTGACGCAAATTTTTATCAGAATAAGAGACAGCGGGTTAAAATTGCAGCCCTCCAAATGCCGGTTTTTACGTAAGGAAACCATTTATTTGGGTCATGTAATTACCGAAGAGGGTATTAAACCATACCCTGCAAAATTAGAAGCAGTTAAAAAATTTCCAGTCCCAAAGAACGTAAAGGATGTACAGTCCTTCTTGGGATTGGCAGGCTATTACCGTAAATTCATAGAGCATTTTTCTAATCTTGCAAAACCACTAACCCAATTATTAAAGAAGGATACAGCATTCAGATGGACGGTCCAGGAGCATGAAGCTTTCGAAATATTAAAGGAAAAACTAACAACAGCACCGATTCTTCAGTACCCTGATTTTTCTAAACCCTTCACATTGACGACGGACGCATCTGGTAAAGCGTTAGGCGCGGTATTATCGCAACAGTACGAAAGTAAGGATTTACCGATAGCGTATGCAAGTAGAATACTAAACAAGGCGGTAATTAACTACAGTACAACCGAAAAGGAGCTTTTAGCTATTGTATGGGCAACACAGCATTTCAGACCCTATTTATACGGGACAAAATTTGAAATAGTGACCGATCGTAAACCGCTAACATGGTTGTTCAGTGTTAAAGACCCCGGGTCTAGGTTAATTAGATGGAGGTTAAAATTGGAAGAATATGACTACAAAATTCGTTACAAAGAGGGAAAAAATAACCAAAACGCGGATGCTCTTAGTAGAATGTATTTAGTCAAACGCGGAAGAGGGAGGCCGCGGAAGCTGATAGATCAGCCGGAGGTAGATCAGCGTGTCGCGAAAACAGCAGTCGCAGCATGTGACGACAGTGACATAGAGGTCGACGAACCGCTCGCAGAAACAGACTCTGACGTCTCAGCAACGACATCAAATAACTCTCTCACGGAGGACGAAAAAAACGTATACTATACGAATACCACGACGCCCCGTTAGGTGGTCATTTAGGAATAAAACGAACCTTGAAACGGTTATTTTTGAAGCATTCGTGGCCAGGGATGAAGAAAGACGTAGAAGAATATATCTCAAAGTGCGTAAAATGCCAAAAAAACAAATTATGTAAGTCCTCTAAAGCTCCAATGGTTATTACAGATACACCTTCAGAACCGTTTGAAAAATGCGCTTTGGATATAGTAGGTTCCCTCCCAGAGACGAACAATCGAAATAAATACATATTAACCTTTCAAGATGCGTTGACAAAATTCAGTAAGGCCTTGCCAATGGCGGATCAAGAGGCAAGCACGGTAGCAAAGGCTTTCGTAACCAAAATAGTCTGCGAACACGGAATTCCGAAAATACTACTTACTGACTAAGGAACAAATTTCCTTAGTCAAATCTTTAAGGACACGTGTAAATTGCTAAAAATAGATAAAATTCAAACGACAGCCTATCACCCGCAATCAAACGGAGCTCTCGAGAGGAGCCATAGAACTTTGGCAGAATATTTAAAAAATTTTATAAATGAGGACCAATCAAACTGGGACGAATGGTTACCCTACGCGTTCACTTATAACACTACACCCCATTCTTCCACCGGTTTCACCCCTTACGAATTACTATTTGGAAGACAAGCAGAATTACCCTCATCTCTTTCGCGTGCACCTGAGCCAAACTACGTTTACGATCACTACGCGCATGAATTAAAGCAAAGGTTAAGATCAACTAACGCAATAGCTCGAGACGCTCTAAAAAATAGTAAGTTACAATCTAAACGCTGTTACGATAAAAAGGCAAGGAGTCGTAAATTCAATCTAGGTGACAGAGTGTTACTTCGGGACGATACAGTTAGACGAGGACGAGCGAAGAAATTAACGCCGGTCTGAATTGGTCCTTACACGATAATGCAAACGCACGACAACGAAAACTAAATTATAAAAAAGGGGCGCTGGACCATGCGTGTCCACACTAACAGGCTAAAACATTTTGCGGTTAAAAATGCGAGCAAGCATTAAACAAAAAGAAAAAAAAAAAAAAAAAAAAAAACACCACTTAACTTCTAACTAATAATTAAAACCTATTCCTGACACTGCCTTTCAGGATAGCTCTCCTGTTCCAAATAGCGTCGAGCGAGTCACCGGAAAGTAGCACCCAAGAAATCACGAAATTCTCACACCACCCTGGCATCTATTTTGAAGAATTAGGAATCCTACACGCGTACAAGGATACTTGGAAGTTGGTAGTCCACGTGAACACAACCCCACTGGCCGAGCGCCATGAAAAAATCCAAACAGCACTAACCGACACCCTGAGACAGTGTATTGGCAAACACGATCATAGACTTAATGGTTTCTGCAGAAAGTTATCCACAATGTCTAACATGCTACTAGAACAAGTAAATACCAACCTTAACATTGTATTCCAAATTATCGGTACATCTAACCGCACACGCCGTGGTCTAATAGACGGAATAGGTTATTTGGGGAAAGCACTATTCGGAACAATGGACGCCAACGACAGGAAAACGATTAACAAACAAATTCAAATTTTGAGACAAGAAGGGAGTACACTACGGACGTCACTACTGGACCAAATACAAGTAGTAAACGCCAACATCAAACTCTTCAACGAGTCAATTTCCAATATAAATTATAACGAACGCACATTACTAGACGCAACAAATACTCTCAGACAACTACTAATATCAGAGACAGGCAACCAAAACTTCCAAGCTGCAATTGACGAAAATGCGATAATCATCGAAAGCATAATAAGGGATCTCGCAGGAGACGTAAAAAATTTATTAGACTTTGCCATAGAAATAAGAAAGGGAACTCTCAATCCACTAGTTATTTCACCAACACAGATTATTGAATACCTTAATTCGGCCTTGCCTCTATTACTTAAGGGTTTAAATTTTCCATTACCGCTCTCCACCGTACACGTACACTCTCTATACGAACTGATCAATCTAGTGGCCTATTCCGATTCCCATTCTATCACCACAATAATCGAAATTCCCTTATTACATCCAAAAGTACATAGATTAAGCAAAGTATATCCCGTCCCGACAAAGATAAACGAATCATTATACGCGTATTTGGACACTTCCGAGGCATACATAGCAGTTGATATATCGAATCTAGATTTCATACGAATTAGTGACAAAGATTTAGACAAATGTAAAAGGTTAAACAGCGATTATTTGTGCAAAACGTACCATCCCGTTTTCAAGGCCATCCCGCAAGGCCCATGCGAAGTGCAAATGTTCACGAAAGTAGTCCAACACCCAAAAAATTGCAACATTAGATTCATAACCTTAAATCAAACAATACTAATCGAACTGCACCACCCCGGGACATGGATTTATGTAACTCCAAAACCCATCCAGTTAGTTATCACATGCGAGCAGCACACCACTCAGATAATTCAATTACAAGACTCTGGTATTATAGCGATCAAAGCAAAATGTACAATTTCCACGACCGAATTTACAATAGAAACAGGAAAAATTTATAAATCCGAAAAAACAATAGGCTATTTACCTACTTATAATTTAACAGTACCCGATAGCACACCTCCAACACGTCCAACAGTATAAACTACGAAAAATTATTAAACATCCCGAAGAATTGCATGCGATTAGTAAAAGTCTATTAAATGTAAAAGCCGAACTCAGTGCAAATAATAACATTATACCTGTAGAATACCATTATAGCCTCATTTCATCGCTTTCAATAAGCGGAATAATTGTAATTATCGCGAGTATAGTAATTTTTTATAAATACGTTCCTAAAATGAAATATAAAGGAAAAAACCAACAAGCTAACAATCCGCAAATAAAGACAATAGAACAAACCCCAGTTCCATACCTCAACGAATCACAAATCGTCATCACAGCGAAACGCAATAAAACAGATCAGAAGCGAACATTATAAATATTACTAACACGTTAAAGCGGCATATATTAAACACAGTTATCTATTTAATAGCTTATATATAAATAATAATAAGAAAAGAAAAAAAGGGGGGAGAAATTTTATATACGATAAGTAATAAGTAAGTAATTGTAAGTCGAATAAGTGTAAGCGCACTCCTTCCACGGGGGGAGGGATGTTGTGACCGGCAACGAGCACATGGGTCATCGTACGACCATCGCCCGGCTAAAGAATGTCCGAATCAGCAGTACATACCGATAGCGAAACGCTGCAAGCTAGCAGAGCACGCGCCGGGCAGCATGACCGTGTTTGGTCATTCGCACGCAATGCGACACATTATAAAAGAGCGAACAAATGTAAAGACAGCAGATTGTAAGAAGCTCGTTTTCGGTAATAACCGCTCGACTGTTACTCGAACACTGGTGAATTCAAATTCTTCAACCGCTCCAGAACCCGAAATCCCAAAATTCGCCTGAGGGCACAACAGTAGATATAGTACTAATTATATTGTCATTAACTGTACATTGATGTGGGGGAAGGAATCTGTATATTACATTATGTCCAACGCAGATATAGTAATAATGGCATTGTTTATAAATGTATATTACATATCTAATGTAGATATAGTAATAATGATATTGTTATTAAATGTACATCGATCTGTGGGAAGGAATCAGCATATTACATTATATCTAATGTAGATGTAGTACTAATGACAAGGTTTTTAAATGTATATGGATCTGTGGGGATAAATCAGTATATTACATTATATCGAATGTAGATATAGTACTAACGATACTGTTATTAAGTGTACATTGATCTGTGGGAATGAATCAGTATATTACATTGTATCCAATGTAGATATAGTAATAATGATATTGTTATTAAATGTACATTGATCTGTGGGAATGAACCAGTATATTACATTATATCTATTGTAGATATGGCAATAATGAAATTGGTACTAAATGCACGTACATTGATCTGTTGGAACGAATAAGTATATCACATTATATCGAATGTGGATATAGTACCAATGATATTGTTATTAAATGTACATTGATCTGCGGGAAGGAATCAGTATATTACATTATATCTAATGTAGATATGGTAACATTGATATTGTCATTAAATGTACATTGATCTGTGGGAATGAATTTGTATATGACATTATACCTAATGTAGATATGGTAATAATGATATTGTTATTAAATGTACATTGATCTGTGGGAATGAATCAGTATATTACGTTATATCAAATGTACATATGGTACTAATGATTTTGTTGTTAAATGTACATTACATATCTAATGTAAATATAGTAATAATGATATTGTTATTAAATGCACATTGATCTGTGGGAATGAATCAGTATATTACATTGTCTCTAATGTAGATATGGTAATAATGATACTGATATTAAATGTACATTACATATCTAATGTAGATATAGTGCTAATGATATTGTTATTAAATGTACATTGATCTGTGGGTAGCAATCAGTATATTACATTATATCCCATGTAGATATGGTAATAATGACATTGGTACCAAATGTAGGTACATTGATCTGCTGGAATGTATTACTATATGACATTATATCTAATGTAGATATCGTAATAATGATATTGCTATTAAATGTACATCGATCTGTGGGAAGGAATCAGCATATTACATTATATCTAATGTAGATATAGTACTAATGACAAGGTTTTTAAATGTATATAGATCTGTGGGGATGAATCAGTATATTACATTATATCGAATGTAGATATAGTACTAACGATACTGTTATTAAGTGTACATTGATCTGTGGGAATGAATCAGTATATTACATTATATCGAATGTAGATATAGTAATAATGATATTGATATTAAGTGTACATTGATCAGTGGGAATCAATCAATATATTACATTACATCTAGTGTAGATATGATAATAATGACATTGGTACTAACTGTAGGTACATTGATCTGTTGGAATGTATCACTATATGACATTATATCTAATGTAGATATAGTAATAACGATATTGTTATTAATTGTACATTGATCTGTGGGAATGAGTCAGTATATTACATTATATCGAAAGTAGATATAGTACTAATGATATTGTTACTAAATGTACATTGATCTGTTGGAATGTATCTTCATATGACATTACATGTCTAATGTGGATATAGTACCAATGATATTGTCATTAAACGTACATTGATCTGCGGGAAGGAATCAGTATATTACATTATATCTAATGTAGATATGGTAATAATGATATTGTCATTAAATGTACATTGATCTGTGGGAATGAATCTGTATATGACATTATACCTAATGTAGATATGGTAATAATGATATTGTTATCAAATGTACATTGATCTGTGGGAATGAACTTGTATATGACATTATATCTAATGTAGATATAGTAATAATGATATTGTTATTAAATGTACATTGTTCTGTGGGAATGAATCAGAATATTACGTTATATCAAATGTACATATGGTACTAATGATTTTGTTGTTAAATGTACATTACATATCTAATGTAAATATAGTAATAATGATATTGTTATTAAATGCACATTGATCTGTTGGAATGAATCAGTATATTACATTGTCTCTAATGTAGATATCGTAATAATGATAGTGATATTAAATGTACATTACATATCTAATGTAGATATAGTACTAATGATATTGTTATTATATGTACATAGGTCTGTGGGAATGAATCAGTATATCACATTATATGGAATGTACAAATAGTGCTAATGATATTGGTATTAAATGTACATTGATCTGTGGGTAGCAATCAGTGTATGACATTATATCTAATGTAGATATAGAAATAATGATATTGTTAATAATGTACATTGATCTGTGGGAATGAATCTATATATTACATTGTATCGAATGTAGATATAGTGCTAATGATATTGTTATTAAATGTACATTGATCTGTGGGTAGCAATCAGTATATTACATTATATCCCATGTAGATATAGTAACAAGATATTGTTATTAAATGTACATCGACCTGTGGGAATGAATCAGTATATTACGTTATATCAAATGTACATATAGCACTAATGATATTGTTATTATATGTACACTGATCTGTGGGATCGAATCAGTATATTACGTTATATCTAGTGTAGATATGGTAACAATCACATTGGTACTAAGTGTAGGTACATAGATCTGTTGGAATGTATCACTATACGACATTATGTCTAAAGTAGATATAGTAATAATGATATTGTTATTAAATGTACATTGATCTGTGGGAATGAATCAGTATATTACATTATATCGAATGTAGATATAGTGCTAATGATATTGTTACTAAATGTACATTGACCTGTGGGTAGCAATCAGTATATTACATTATATCCATTGTAGATATGGTAATAATGACATTGGTACTAAATGTAGGTACATTGATCTGCTGGAATGTATTACTATATGACATTATATCTAATGTAGATATAGTAATAATGATATTGCAATTAAATGTACATCGATCTGTGGGAAGGAATCAGCATATTACATTATATCTAATGTAGATATAGTACTAATGACAAGGTTTTTGAATGTATATTGATCTGTGGGGATGAATCAGTATATTACATTATATCGAATGTAGATATAGTACTAACGATACTGTTATTAAGTGTACATTGACCTGTGGGAATGAATCAGTATATTACGTTATATCAAATGTACATATAGCACTAATGATATTGGTATTATATGTACACTGATCTGTGGGATCGAATCAGTATATTACGTTATATCTAGTGTAGATATGGTAACAATCACATTGGTACTAAATGTAGGTACATAGATCTGTTGGAATGTATCACTATACGACATTATGTCTAATGTAGATATAGTAATAATGATATTGTTATTAAATGTACATTGATCTGTGGGGATGAATCAGTATATTACATTATATCGAATGTAGATATAGTGCTAATGATATTGTTACTAAATGTACATTGACCTGTGGGTAGCAATCAGTATATTACATTATATCCATTGTAAATGTGGTAATAATGACATTGGTACTAAATGTAGGTACATTGATCTGCTGGAATGTATTACTATATGACATTATATCTAATGTAGATATAGTAATAATGATATTGTTAATAATGTACATTGATCTGTGGGAATGAATCTATATATTACATTGTATCGAATGTAGATATAGTGCTAATGATATTGTTATTAAATGTACATTGATCTGTGGGTAGCAATCAGTATATTACATTATATCCCATGTAGATATAGTAACAAGATATTGTTATTAAATGTACATCGACCTGTGGGAATGAATCAGTATATTACGTTATATCAAATGTACATATAGCACTAATGATATTGTTATTATATGTACACTGATGTGTGGGATCGAATCAGTATATTACGTTATATCTAGTGTAGATATGGTAACAATCACATTGGTACTAAGTGTAGGTACATAGATCTGTTGGAATGTATCACTATACGACATTATGTCTAAAGTAGATATAGTAATAATGATATTGTTATTAAATGTACATTGATCTGTGGGAATGAATCAGTATATTACATTATATCGAATGTAGATATAGTGCTAATGATATTGTTACTAAATGTACATTGACCTGTGGGTAGCAATCAGTATATTACATTATATCCATTGTAGATATGGTAATAATGACATTGGTACTAAATGTAGGTACATTGATCTGCTGGAATGTATTACTATATGACATTATATCTAATGTAGATATAGTAATAATGATATTGCAATTAAATGTACATCGATCTGTGGGAAGGAATCAGCATATTACATTATATCTAATGTAGATATAGTACTAATGACAAGGTTTTTGAATGTATATTGATCTGTGGGGATGAATCAGTATATTACATTATATCGAATGTAGATATAGTACTAACGATACTGTTATTAAGTGTACATTGACCTGTGGGAATGAATCAGTATATTACGTTATATCAAATGTACATATAGCACTAATGATATTGTTATTATATGTACACTGATCTGTGGGATCGAATCAGTATATTACGTTATATCTAGTGTAGATATGGTAACAATCACATTGGTACTAAATGTAGGTACATAGATCTGTTGGAATGTATCACTATACGACATTATGTCTAATGTAGATATAGTAATAATGATATTGTTATTAAATGTACATTGATCTGTGGGGATGAATCAGTATATTACATTATATCGAATGTAGATATAGTGCTAATGATATTGTTACTAAATGTACATTGACCTGTGGGTAGCAATCAGTATATTACATTATATCCATTGTAAATGTGGTAACAAGATATTGTTATTAAATGTACATCGACCTGTGGGAATGAATCAGTATATTACGTTATATCAAATGTACATATAGCACTAATGATATTGTTATTATATGTACACTGATCTGTGGGATCGAATCAGTATATTACGTTATATCTAGTGTAGATATGGTAACAATCACATTGGTACTAAATGTAGGTACATAGATCTGTTGGAATGTATCACTATACGACATTATGTCTAATGTAGATATAGTAATAATGATATTGTTATTAAATGTACATTCATCTGTGGGAATGAATCAGTCTATTACATTATATCGAATGTAGATATAGTGCTAATGATATTGTTACTAAATGTACATTGACCTGTGGGTAGCAATCAGTATATTACATTATATCTATTGTAGATATGGTAATAATGACATTGGTACTAAATGTAGGTACATTGATCTGCTGGAATGTATTACTATATGACATTATATCTAATGTAGGTATAGTACTAACGATATTGTTATTAAATGTACATTCATCTGTGGGAATGAATCAGTATATTACATTATATCGAATGTAGATATAGTGCTAATGATATTGTTACTAAATGTACATTGACCTGTAGGTAGCAATCAGTATATTACATTATATCTATTGTAGATATGGTAATAATGAAATTGGTACTAAATGCACGTACATTGATCTGTTGGAACGAATAAGTATATTACATTATATCAAATGTAGATATAGTACTAATGATATTGTTATTATATGTACATTGATCTGTGAGAAGTAACCATTATATTACATTATATCGAAAGTAGATATAGTGCTAGTGATATTGTGATTAAATGTACATTCATCTGTGGGAATGAATCAGTATATTACATTATATCGAATGTAGATGTAGTACTACTGATATTGTTATTAAATGTACATTGATCTGTGGGTAGTAATCAGTATATTGCAATATATCTATTGTAGATATGGTAATAATGATATTGTTATTGACCGTACACTACATATCTAATGTAGATATAGTACCAATGATATTGTTATTAAATGTACATTGATCTGTGGGAATGAATCTGTATATGACATTATACCTAATGTAGATATGGTAATAATGATATTGTTATTAAATGCACATTGATCTGTGGGAATGAATCAGTATATTACATTGTCTCTAATGTAGATATGGTAATAATGATATTGATATTAGATGTACATTACATATCTAATGTAAATATAGTAATAATGATATTGTTATTAAATGCACATTGATCTGTGGGAATGAATCAGTATATTACATTGTCTCTAATGTAGATATGGTAATAATGATATTGATATTAAATGTACATTACATATCTAATGTAGATATAGTACTAATGATATTGTTATTATATGTACATAGATCTGTGGGAATGAATCAGTATATCACATTATATGGAATGTACAACTAGTGCTAATGATATTGGTATTAAATGTACATTGATCTGTGGGTAGCAATCAGTATACGACATTATATCTAATGTAGATATAGTAATAATGATATTGTTAATAATGTACATTGATCTGTGGGAATGAATCTATATATTACATTGTATCGAATGTAGATATAGTGCTAATGATATTGTTATTAAATGTACATTGATCTGTGGGTAGCAATCAGTATATTACATTATATGGCATGTAGATATGGTAATAATGACATTGGTACTAAATGTAGGTACATTGATCTGCTGGAATGTATTACTATATGACATTATATCTAATGTAGATATAGTAATAATGATATTGCTATTAAATGTACATCGATCTGTGGGAAGGAATCAGCATATTACATTATATCTAATGTAGATATAGTACTAATGACAAGGTATTTAAATGTATATTGATCTGTGGGGATGAATCAGTATATTACATTATATCGAATGTAGATATAGTACTAACGATACTGTTATTAAGTGTACATTGATCTGTGGGAATGAATCAGTATATTACATTATATCGTTTGTAGATATAGTAATAATGATATTGATATTAAATGTACATTGATCTGTGGGAATCAATCAATATATTACATTATATCTAGTGTAGATATGATAATAATGACATTGGTACTAACGGTAGGTACATTGATCTGTTGGAATGTATCACTATATGACATTATATCTAATGTAGATATAGTAATAACGATATTGTTATTAATTGTACATTGATCTGTGGGAATGAGTCAGTATATTACATGATATCGAATGTAGATATAGTACTAATGATATTGTTATTAAATGTACATTGATCTGATGGAATGTATCTTCATATGACATTACATGTCGAATGTGGATATAGTACCAATGATATTGTCATCAAACGTACATTGATCTGCGGGAAGGAATCAGTATATTACATTATATCTAATGTAGATATGGTAATAATGATATTGTCATTAAATGTACATTGATCTGTGGGAATGAATCTGTATATGAGGTTATACCTAATGTAGATATGGTAATAATGATATTGTTATTAAATGTACATTGATCTGTGGGAATGAATGAGTGTATTACATTATATCTATTGTAGATATGGTAATAATGAAATTGGTACTAAATGCACGTACATTGATCTGTTGGAACGAATAAGTATATTACATTATATCAAATGTAGATATAGTACTAATGATATTGTTATTATATGTACATGGATCTGTGGGAAGGAACCAGTGTATTATATTATACCTAATGTATATATGGTAATAATGATTTTGTTGTTAAATGTACATTACATATCTAATGTAGATGTGGTAATAATGATTTTGCTGTTAAATGTACATTACATATCGAATGTAGACATAGTACCAATGATAAGGTTATTAAATGAACATTGATCTGTGGGCACGAATTCGTATATTACATTATGTCTAATTTAGATATGGTAATAATGATATTGTTTTTAACTGTACATTACATATCTAATGTGGATATAGTGCTAATGAAATTGTTATTAAATGTGCATTGATCTGTGGGTAGCAATCAGTATATTACAATATATCCCATGTAGATATAGTAACAAGATATTGTTATTAAATGTACATTCATCTGTGGGAATGAATCAGTATATTACATTATATCGAATGTAGATATAGTGCTAATGATATTGTTACTAAATGTACATTGACCTCAGTATATTACATTATATCTATTGTAGATATGGTAATAATGACATTGGTACTAAATGTAGGTACATTGATCTGCTGGAATGTATTACTATATGACATTATATCTAATGTAGGTATAGTACTAACGATATTGTTATTAAATGTACATTCATCTGTGGTAATGAGTCAGTATATTACATTATATCGAATGTAGATATAGTACTAATGATATTGTTATTAAATGTACATTGATCTGTTGGAATGTATCTGCATATGACATTACATATCGAATGTGGATATAGTACCAATGATATTGTCATTAAATGTACATTGATCTGTGGGAATGAATCTGTATATGACATTATACCTAATGTAGATATGGTAATAATGATATTGTTATTAAATGTACATTGATCTGTGGGAATGAATCTGTATATGACATTATATCTATTGTAGATATGGTAATAATGAAATTGGTACTAAATGCGCGTACATTGATCTGTTGGAACGAATAAGTATATTACATTATATCAAATGTAGATATAGTACTAATGATATTGTTATTATATGTACATGGATCTGTGGGAAGGAATCAGTATGTTATATTATATCTAATGTATATATGGTAATTATGATTTTGTTGTTAAATGTACATTACATATCTAATGTAGATATGGTAATAAAGATATTGTTATCAAAGGTGCATTGATCTGTTGGAATGTATCTGCATATGACACTACATATCGAATGTGGATATAGTACCAATGATATTGTTATTAAATGTACATTGATCTGTGGGAATGAACCTGTATATGACATTATATCTAATGTAGATATAGTAATAATGATATTGTTGTTGAATGTACATTGATCTGTGGGAATGAATCAGTATATTACGTTATATCAAATGTACATATGGTACTAATGATTTTGTTGTTAAATGTACATTACCATCTAATGTAGATATGGTAATAAAGATATTGTTATTAAATGTACATTGATCTGTGGGAGGGAATCAGTATATTACATTATATCTAATGTAGATATGGTAATAATGATTTTGTTGTTATATGTACATTACATATCGAATGTAGACAGAGTACCAATGATAATGTTATTAAATGATCATTGATCTGTGGGAATGAATCAGTATATGACATTAGACCTAATGTATATATGGTAATAATGATTTTGTTGTTAAATGTACATTACATATCTAATGCAGACATAGTGCAAATGATATTGTTATTAAATGTACATTGATCTGTGGGAATGAATCTATAAATTACATTGTATCGAATGTAGATATAGTGCTAATGATATTGTTATTAAATGTACATTGACCTGTGGGAATGAATCAGTATGTTACGTTATATCAAATGTACATGTAGTACTAATGATTTTGTTGTTAAGTGTAAATTATATATCTAATGTAGATATAGTGCTAATGATATTGTTATTAAATGTACATTGATCTGTGGGTAGAAATCAGTATATTACATTATATCTAATGTAGATATGGTAATAATAATATTGTTATTAATTGTACATTACATATCGAATGTAGATATAGTACCAATGATATTGTTATTAAATGTACATTGATCTGTGGGAACGAATCCGTATACTCCAATATATCGAATGTAGATATAGTACGAATGATATTGTTATGAAATGTACATTGATCTGTGGGAACGAATCAGTATATTACAATATATCGAATGTAGATATAGTACTAATGATATTGTTATGAAATGTACATTGATCTGTGGGAACGAATCAGTATGCTACAATATATCGAATGTAGATATAGTACTAATGATATTGCTATGAAATGTACATTGATCTGTGGGAATGAATCTGTATATGACATTATATCTAATGTATATATGGTAATAATGATTTTGTTGTTAAATGTACATTACATATCGAATGTAGACAGAGTACCAATGATAATGTTAATAAATGATCATTGATCTGTGGGAATGAATCTGTATATGACATTAGACCTAATGTATATATGGTAATAATGATTTTGTTGTTAAATGTACATTACATATCTAATGCAGACATAGTGCAAATGATATTGTTATTAAATGTACATTGATCTGTGGGAATGAATCTATAAATTACATTGTATCGAATGTAGATATAGTGCTAATGATATTGTTATTAAATGTACATTGACCTGTGGGAATGAATCAGTATGTTACGTTATATCAAATGTACATGTAGTACTAATGATTTTGTTGTTAAGTGTAAATTATATATCTAATGTAGATATAGTGCTAATGATATTGTTATTAAATGTACATTGATCTGTGGGTAGCAATCAGTATATTACATTATATCCCATGTAGATATAGTAACAAGATATTGTTATTAAATGTACATCGACCTGTGGGAATGAATCAGTATATTACGTTATATCAAATGTACATATAGCACTAATGATATTGTTATTATATGTACACTGATCTGTGGGATCGAATCAGTATATTACGTTATATCTAGTGTAGATATGGTAACAATCACATTGGTACTAAGTGTAGGTACATAGATCTGTTGGAATGTATCACTATACGACATTATGTCTAAAGTAGATATAGTAATAATGATATTGTTATTAAATGTACATTGATCTGTGGGAATGAATCAGTATATTAGATTATATCGAATGTAGATATAGTGCTAATGATATTGTTACTAAATGTACATTGACCTGTGGGTAGCAATCAGTATATTACATTATATCCATTGTAGATATGGTAATAATGACATTGGTACTAAATGTAGGTACATTGATCTGCTGGAATGTATTACTATATGACATTATATCTAATGTAGATATAGTAATAATGATATTGCAATTAAATGTACATCGATCTGTGGGAAGGAATCAGCATATTACATTATATCTAATGTAGATATAGTACTAATGACAAGGTTTTTGAATGTATATTGATCTGTGGGGATGAATCAGTATATTACATTATATCGAATGTAGATATAGTACTAACGATACTGTTATTAAGTGTACATTGACCTGTGGGAATGAATCAGTATATTACGTTATATCAAATGTACATATAGCACTAATGATATTGGTATTATATGTACACTGATCTGTGGGATCGAATCAGTATATTACGTTATATCTAGTGTAGATATGGTAACAATCACATTGGTACTAAATGTAGGTACATAGATCTGTTGGAATGTATCACTATACGACATTATGTCTAATGTAGATATAGTAATAATGATATTGTTATTAAATGTACATTGATCTGTGGGGATGAATCAGTATATTACATTATATCGAATGTAGATATAGTGCTAATGATATTGTTACTAAATGTACATTGACCTGTGGGTAGCAATCAGTATATTACATTATATCCATTGTAAATGTGGTAATAATGACATTGGTACTAAATGTAGGTACATTGATCTGCTGGAATGTATTACTATATGACATTATATCTAATGTAGATATAGTAATAATGATATTGTTAATAATGTACATTGATCTGTGGGAATGAATCTATATATTACATTGTATCGAATGTAGATATAGTGCTAATGATATTGTTATTAAATGTACATTGATCTGTGGGTAGCAATCAGTATATTACATTATATCCCATGTAGATATAGTAACAAGATATTGTTATTAAATGTACATCGACCTGTGGGAATGAATCAGTATATTACGTTATATCAAATGTACATATAGCACTAATGATATTGTTATTATATGTACACTGATGTGTGGGATCGAATCAGTATATTACGTTATATCTAGTGTAGATATGGTAACAATCACATTGGTACTAAGTGTAGGTACATAGATCTGTTGGAATGTATCACTATACGACATTATGTCTAAAGTAGATATAGTAATAATGATATTGTTATTAAATGTACATTGATCTGTGGGAATGAATCAGTATATTACATTATATCGAATGTAGATATAGTGCTAATGATATTGTTACTAAATGTACATTGACCTGTGGGTAGCAATCAGTATATTACATTATATCCATTGTAGATATGGTAATAATGACATTGGTACTAAATGTAGGTACATTGATCTGCTGGAATGTATTACTATATGACATTATATCTAATGTAGATATAGTAATAATGATATTGCAATTAAATGTACATCGATCTGTGGGAAGGAATCAGCATATTACATTATATCTAATGTAGATATAGTACTAATGACAAGGTTTTTGAATGTATATTGATCTGTGGGGATGAATCAGTATATTACATTATATCGAATGTAGATATAGTACTAACGATACTGTTATTAAGTGTACATTGACCTGTGGGAATGAATCAGTATATTACGTTATATCAAATGTACATATAGCACTAATGATATTGTTATTATATGTACACTGATCTGTGGGATCGAATCAGTATATTACGTTATATCTAGTGTAGATATGGTAACAATCACATTGGTACTAAATGTAGGTACATAGATCTGTTGGAATGTATCACTATACGACATTATGTCTAATGTAGATATAGTAATAATGATATTGTTATTAAATGTACATTGATCTGTGGGGATGAATCAGTATATTACATTATATCGAATGTAGATATAGTGCTAATGATATTGTTACTAAATGTACATTGACCTGTGGGTAGCAATCAGTATATTACATTATATCCATTGTAAATGTGGTAACAAGATATTGTTATTAAATGTACATCGACCTGTGGGAATGAATCAGTATATTACGTTATATCAAATGTACATATAGCACTAATGATATTGTTATTATATGTACACTGATCTGTGGGATCGAATCAGTATATTACGTTATATCTAGTGTAGATATGGTAACAATCACATTGGTACTAAATGTAGGTACATAGATCTGTTGGAATGTATCACTATACGACATTATGTCTAATGTAGATATAGTAATAATGATATTGTTATTAAATGTACATTCATCTGTGGGAATGAATCAGTCTATTACATTATATCGAATGTAGATATAGTGCTAATGATATTGTTACTAAATGTACATTGACCTGTGGGTAGCAATCAGTATATTACATTATATCTATTGTAGATATGGTAATAATGACATTGGTACTAAATGTAGGTACATTGATCTGCTGGAATGTATTACTATATGACATTATATCTAATGTAGGTATAGTACTAACGATATTGTTATTAAATGTACATTCATCTGTGGGAATGAATCAGTATATTACATTATATCGAATGTAGATATAGTGCTAATGATATTGTTACTAAATGTACATTGACCTGTAGGTAGCAATCAGTATATTACATTATATCTATTGTAGATATGGTAATAATGAAATTGGTACTAAATGCACGTACATTGATCTGTTGGAACGAATAAGTATATTACATTATATCAAATGTAGATATAGTACTAATGATATTGTTATTATATGTACATTGATCTGTGAGAAGTAACCATTATATTACATTATATCGAAAGTAGATATAGTGCTAGTGATATTGTGATTAAATGTACATTCATCTGTGGGAATGAATCAGTATATTACATTATATCGAATGTAGATGTAGTACTACTGATATTGTTATTAAATGTACATTGATCTGTGGGTAGTAATCAGTATATTGCAATATATCTATTGTAGATATGGTAATAATGATATTGTTATTGACCGTACACTACATATCTAATGTATATGTATGATATGTATGATATAGTACCAATGATATTGTTATTAAATGTACATTGATCTGTGGGAATGAATCTGTATATGACATTATACCTAATGTAGATATGGTAATAATGATATTGTTATTAAATGCACATTGATCTGTGGGAATGAATCAGTATATTACATTGTCTCTAATGTAGATATGGTAATAATGATATTGATATTAGATGTACATTACATATCTAATGTAAATATAGTAATAATGATATTGTTATTAAATGCACATTGATCTGTGGGAATGAATCAGTATATTACATTGTCTCTAATGTAGATATGGTAATAATGATATTGATATTAAATGTACATTACATATCTAATGTAGATATAGTACTAATGATATTGTTATTATATGTACATAGATCTGTGGGAATGAATCAGTATATCACATTATATGGAATGTACAACTAGTGCTAATGATATTGGTATTAAATGTACATTGATCTGTGGGTAGCAATCAGTATACGACATTATATCTAATGTAGATATAGTAATAATGATATTGTTAATAATGTACATTGATCTGTGGGAATGAATCTATATATTACATTGTATCGAATGTAGATATAGTGCTAATGATATTGTTATTAAATGTACATTGATCTGTGGGTAGCAATCAGTATATTACATTATATGGCATGTAGATATGGTAATAATGACATTGGTACTAAATGTAGGTACATTGATCTGCTGGAATGTATTACTATATGACATTATATCTAATGTAGATATAGTAATAATGATATTGCTATTAAATGTACATCGATCTGTGGGATGGAATCAGCATATTACATTATATCTAATGTAGATATAGTACTAATGACAAGGTATTTAAATGTATATTGATCTGTGGGGATGAATCAGTATATTACATTATATCGAATGTAGATATAGTACTAACGATACTGTTATTAAGTGTACATTGATCTGTGGGAATGAATCAGTATATTACATTATATCGTTTGTAGATATAGTAATAATGATATTGATATTAAATGTACATTGATCTGTGGGAATCAATCAATATATTACATTATATCTAGTGTAGATATGATAATAATGACATTGGTACTAACGGTAGGTACATTGATCTGTTGGAATGTATCACTATATGACATTATATCTAATGTAGATATAGTAATAACGATATTGTTATTAATTGTACATTGATCTGTGGGAATGAGTCAGTATATTACATGATATCGAATGTAGATATAGTACTAATGATATTGTTATTAAATGTACATTGATCTGATGGAATGTATCTTCATATGACATTACATGTCGAATGTGGATATAGTACCAATGATATTGTCATCAAACGTACATTGATCTGCGGGAAGGAATCAGTATATTACATTATATCTAATGTAGATATGGTAATAATGATATTGTCATTAAATGTACATTGATCTGTGGGAATGAATCTGTATATGAGGTTATACCTAATGTAGATATGGTAATAATGATATTGTTATTAAATGTACATTGATCTGTGGGAATGAATGAGTGTATTACATTATATCTATTGTAGATATGGTAATAATGAAATTGGTACTAAATGCACGTACATTGATCTGTTGGAACGAATAAGTATATTACATTATATCAAATGTAGATATAGTACTAATGATATTGTTATTATATGTACATGGATCTGTGGGAAGGAACCAGTGTATTATATTATACCTAATGTATATATGGTAATAATGATTTTGTTGTTAAATGTACATTACATATCTAATGTAGATGTGGTAATAATGATTTTGCTGTTAAATGTACATTACATATCGAATGTAGACATAGTACCAATGATAAGGTTATTAAATGAACATTGATCTGTGGGCACGAATTCGTATATTACATTATGTCTAATTTAGATATGGTAATAATGATATTGTTTTTAACTGTACATTACATATCTAATGTGGATATAGTGCTAATGAAATTGTTATTAAATGTGCATTGATCTGTGGGTAGCAATCAGTATATTACAATATATCCCATGTAGATATAGTAACAAGATATTGTTATTAAATGTACATTCATCTGTGCGAATGAATCAGTATATTACATTATATCGAATGTAGATATAGTGCTAATGATATTGTTACTAAATGTACATTGACCTCAGTATATTACATTATATCTATTGTAGATATGGTAATAATGACATTGGTACTAAATGTAGGTACATTGATCTGCTGGAATGTATTACTATACGACATTATATCTAATGTAGGTATAGTACTAACGATATTGTTATTAAATGTACATTCATCTGTGGTAATGAGTCAGTATATTACATTATATCGAATGTAGATATAGTACTAATGATATTGTTATTAAATGTACATTGATCTGTTGGAATGTATCTGCATATGACATTACATATCGAATGTGGATATAGTACCAATGATATTGTCATTAAATGTACATTGATCTGTGGGAATGAATCTGTATATGACATTATACCTAATGTAGATATGGTAATAATGATATTGTTATTAAATGTACATTGATCTGTGGGAATGAATCTGTATATGACATTATATCTATTGTAGATATGGTAATAATGAAATTGGTACTAAATGCGCGTACATTGATCTGTTGGAACGAATAAGTATATTACATTATATCAAATGTAGATATAGTACTAATGATATTGTTATTATATGTACATGGATCTGTGGGAAGGAATCAGTATGTTATATTATATCTAATGTATATATGGTAATTATGATTTTGTTGTTAAATGTACATTACATATCTAATGTAGATATGGTAATAAAGATATTGTTATCAAAGGTGCATTGATCTGTTGGAATGTATCTGCATATGACACTACATATCGAATGTGGATATAGTACCAATGATATTGTTATTAAATGTACATTGATCTGTGGGAATGAACCTGTATATGACATTATATCTAATGTAGATATAGTAATAATGATATTGTTGTTGAATGTACATTGATCTGTGGGAATGAATCAGTATATTACGTTATATCAAATGTACATATGGTACTAATGATTTTGTTGTTAAATGTACATTACCATCTAATGTAGATATGGTAATAAAGATATTGTTATTAAATGTACATTGATCTGTGGGAGGGAATCAGTATATTACATTATATCTAATGTAGATATGGTAATAATGATTTTGTTGTTATATGTACATTACATATCGAATGTAGACAGAGTACCAATGATAATGTTATTAAATGATCATTGATCTGTGGGAATGAATCAGTATATGACATTAGACCTAATGTATATATGGTAATAATGATTTTGTTGTTAAATGTACATTACATATCTAATGCAGACATAGTGCAAATGATATTGTTATTAAATGTACATTGATCTGTGGGAATGAATCTATAAATTACATTGTATCGAATGTAGATATAGTGCTAATGATATTGTTATTAAATGTACATTGACCTGTGGGAATGAATCAGTATGTTACGTTATATCAAATGTACATGTAGTACTAATGATTTTGTTGTTAAGTGTAAATTATATATCTAATGTAGATATAGTGCTAATGATATTGTTATTAAATGTACATTGATCTGTGGGTAGAAATCAGTATATTACATTATATCTAATGTAGATATGGTAATAATAATATTGTTATTAATTGTACATTACATATCGAATGTAGATATAGTACCAATGATATTGTTATTAAATGTACATTGATCTGTGGGAACGAATCCGTATACTCCAATATATCGAATGTAGATATAGTACGAATGATATTGTTATGAAATGTACATTGATCTGTGGGAACGAATCAGTATATTACAATATATCGAATGTAGATATAGTACTAATGATATTGTTATGAAATGTACATTGATCTGTGGGAACGAATCAGTATGCTACAATATATCGAATGTAGATATAGTACTAATGATATTGCTATGAAATGTACATTGATCTGTGGGAATGAATCTGTATATGACATTATATCTAATGTATATATGGTAATAATGATTTTGTTGTTAAATGTACATTACATATCGAATGTAGACAGAGTACCAATGATAATGTTAATAAATGATCATTGATCTGTGGGAATGAATCTGTATATGACATTAGACCTAATGTATATATGGTAATAATGATTTTGTTGTTAAATGTACATTACATATCTAATGCAGACATAGTGCAAATGATATTGTTATTAAATGTACATTGATCTGTGGGAATGAATCTATAAATTACATTGTATCGAATGTAGATATAGTGCTAATGATATTGTTATTAAATGTACATTGACCTGTGGGAATGAATCAGTATGTTACGTTATATCAAATGTACATGTAGTACTAATGATTTTGTTGTTAAGTGTAAATTATATATCTAATGTAGATATAGTGCTAATGATATTGTTATTAAATGTACATTGATCTGTGGGTAGAAATCAGTATATTACATTATATCTAATGTAGATATGGTAATAATAATATTGTTATTAATTGTACATTACATATCGAATGTAGATATAGTACCAATGATATTGTTATTAAATGTACATTGATCTGTGGGAACGAATCCGTATACTCCAATATATCGAATGTAGATATAGTACGAATGATATTGTTATGAAATGTACATTGATCTGTGGGAACGAATCAGTATATTACAATATATCGAATGTAGATATAGTACTAATGATATTGTTATGAAATGTACATTGATCTGTGGGAACGAATCAGTATACTACAATATAACGAATGTAGATATAGTACTAATGATATTGTTATGAAATGTACATTGATCTGTGGGAATGAATCTGTATATGACATTATATCTAATGTATATATGGTAATAATGATTTTGTTGTTAAATGTACATTACATATCTAATGTAGACATAGTGCAAATGATATTGTTATTAAATGTACATTGATCTGTGGGAATGAATCAGTATATTACATTATATCTATTGTAGATATGGTAATAATGAAATTGGTACTAAATGCACGTACATTGATCTGTGGGAATGAATCAGTATATTACATTATATCTATTGTAGATATGGTAATAATGAAATTGGTACTAAATGCACGTACATTGATCTGTTGGAACGAATAAGTATATTACATTATATCAAATGTAGATATAGTACTAATGATATTGTTATTATATGTACATGGATCTGAGGGAAGGAATCAGTATATTATATTATATCTAATGTATATATGGTAATAATGATCTTGTTGTTAAATGTACATTACATATCTAATGTAGATATAGTAATAATGATATTGTTATTAAATGTACATTGATCTGTGGGAATGAATCACTATATTGCATTATATCGAATGTAGATATAGTACCAATGATATTGTAATTCAATGTAAATTGATCTGGGGGAAGGAATCAGTATATTACATTATGTCCAACGCAGATATATTAATAATGGCATTCTTTGTAAATGTACATTACATATCTAATGCAGATATAGTACTAATAATATTGTTATTAAGTGTACATTTATCTGTGGGAATGAATCAGTATATTACGTTATATCAAATGTACATATAGCACTAATGATATTGTTATTATATGTACGTTGATCTGTGGGATCGAATCAGTATATTACGTTATATCTAGTGTAGATATGGTAACAATCACATTGGTACTAAATGTAGGTACATAGATCTGTTGGAATGTATCACTATACGACATTATGTCTAATGTAGATATAGTAATAATGATATTGTTATTCAATGTACATTGATCTGTGGGAACGAATCAGTACACTGCAATATATCGAATGTAGATATAGTACCAATGATATTGTTATGAAATGTACATTGATCTGTGGGAATGAATCTGTATATGACATTGTACCTAATGTAGATATAGTAATAACGATATTGTTATTAAATGTACATTGATCTGTGGGAATGAATAACTATATTGCATTATATCGAATGTAGATATAGTACCAATGATATTGTAATTCAATGTAAATTGATCTGGGGGAAGGAATCAGTATATTACATTATGTCCAACGCAGATATATTAATAATGGCATTGTTTGTAAATGTATATTACATATCTAATGTAGATATAGTACTAATAATATTGTTATTAAATGGACATTGATCTGTGGGAATGAATCTGTATATTACGTTATATCAGATGTACATATAGCACTAATGATATTGTTATTATATGTACATTGATCTGTGGGATCGAATCAGTATATTACATTATATCTAGTGTAGATATGGTAACAATCACATTGGTACTAAATGTAGGTACATAGATCTGTTGGAATGCATCACTATACGACATTATGTCTAATGTAGATATAGTAATAATGATATTGTTATTAAATGTACATTCATCTGTGGGAATGAATCAGTCTATTACATTATATCGAATGTAGATATAGTGCTAATGATATTGATACTAAATGTACATTGACCTGTGGGTAGCAATCAGTATATTACATTATATCTATCGTAGATATGGTAATAATGACATTGGTACTAAATGTAGGTACATTGATCTGCTGGAATGTATTACTATATGACATTATATCTAATGTAGGTATAGTACTAACGATATTGTTATTAAATGTACATTCATCTGTGGGAATGAATCAGTATATTACATTATATCGAATGTAGATATAGTGCTAATGATATTGTTACTAAATGTACATTGACCTGTAGGTAGCAATCAGTATATTACATTATATCTATTGTAGATATGGTAATAATGACATTGGTACTAAATGTAGGTACATTGATCTGCTGGAATGTATTACTATATGACATTATATCTAATGTAGATATAGTACTAACGATATTGTTATTGAATGTACATTGATCTGTGGGAATGAGTCAGTATATTACATTATATCGAATGTAGATATAGTACTAATGATATTGTTATTAAATGTACATTGATCTGTGGGAATGAATCAGTATATTACGTTATATCTAATGTACATATGGCACTAATGATTTTGTTGTTAAATGTACATTACATATCTAATGTAGATATAGTGCTAATGATATTGTTATTAAATGTACATTACATATCGAATGTAGATATAGTACTACTGATATTGTTATTAAATGTACATTGATCTGTGGGTAGTAGTCAGTATATTGCAATATATCTAATGTAGATATGGTAATAATGATATTGTTATTGACCGTACACTACATATCTAATGTAGATATAGTACCAATGATATTGTTATTACATGTACATTGATCTGTGGGAATGAATCAGTATATTACATTATATCTATTGTAGATATGGTAATAATGAAATTGGTACTAAATGCACGTACATTGATCTGTTGGAACGAATAAGTATATTACATTATATCAAATGTAGATATAGTACTAATGATATTGTTATTATATGTACATTGATCTGTGAGAAGTAACCATTATATTACATTATATCGAAAGTAGATATAGTGCTAGTGATATTGTGATTAAATGTACATTGATCTGTGGGAATGAATCTGTATATGACATTATATCTAATGTAGATATGGTGATAATGATATTGATATTAAATGTACATTACATATCGAATGTAGATGTAGTACTACTGATATTGTTATTAAATGTACATTGATCTGTGGGTAGTAATCAGTATATTGCAATATATCTATTGTAGATATGGTAATAATGATATTGTTATTGACCGTACACTACATATCTAATGTAGATATAGTACCAATGATATTGTTATTAAATGTACATTGATCTGTGGGAATGAATCAGTATATTACATTATATCTATTGTAGATATGGTAATAATGAAATTGGTGCTAAATGCACGTACATTGATCTGTTGGAACGAATAAGTATATCACATTATATCAAATGTAGATATAGTACTAATGATATTGTTATTATATGTACATTGATCTGTGGGAAGTAATCAGTATATTACATTATATCCAATGTAGATATAGTAATAATGATATTGTTATTAAATGTACATTGATCTGTGGGACGTAATCACCACAATACATTATACCTAACGTAGATACAGTTATAACGATATTGCTATTAAATGTACATTGATCTGTGGGATGTAATCACTATATTTAATTATACCTAGTGCAGATATAGTAATATCGATATTGCTATTATATGTACATTGATCTGTGGAAGGGGATCAGTATATTACATTATATCCAATGCAGATATAGTATGAATCATGTTATTAAATGTACATTGATCTGTGGAAAGGAATCAGTATATTACATTATATCTAATGTAGATATAGTAATATTGATATTGTTATTAAATGTAGGTACCTTGTTCTGTGGGAAGGGATCAGTATATTACATTATATCCAATTTATCTAGAGCATGAATGATGCTGATATTAAATGGACAGCGATCTGTGGGATGTAGTCACTACATTACATTATACCTAATGTAGTTATAGTAATAACGATTGTGCTATTATATGTACGTTGATCTGTCGGAAGGGACCAGTAGATTACACTGTATCTAATGTGGATATAGTGATTATGATATTGTTATTAAATGTATATTACATATCTAATGAAGATATAGTAATAACGATATTACTATTATATGTACACCGATCTGTGGGAAGGGATTAGTATATTACATTGCCCCCGATGTAGATATCGTATGAATGATGCTGTTATTAAATGTACATTGATCTGTGGGTAGCAATCAGTATATGACATTATATCTAATGTAGATATAGTAATAATGATATTGTTAATAATGTACATTGTTCTGTGGGAATGAATCTATATATTACATTGTATCGAATGTAGATATAGTGCTAATGATATTGTTATTAAATGTACATTGATCTGTGGGTAGCAGTCAGTATATTACATTATATCCCATGTAGATATGGTAATAATGACATTGGTACTAAGTGTAGGTACATTGATCTGCTGGAATGTATTACTATATGACATTATATCTAATGTAGATATAGTAATAATGATATTGTTAATAATGTACATTGATCTGTGGGAATGAATCTATATATTACATTGTATCGAATGTAGATATAGTGCTAATGATATTGTTATTAAATGTACATTGATCTGTGGGACCGAATCAGTATATTACGTTATATCTAGTGTAGATATGGTAACAATCACATTGGTACTAAATGTAGGTACATAGATCTGTTGGAATGTATCACTATACGACATTATGTCTAATGTAGATATAGTAATAATGATATTGTTATTAAATGTACATTGATCTGTGGGAATGTATCTGCATATGACATTACGTATCGAATGTGGATATAGTACCAATGATATTGATATTAAATGTACATTGATCTGTTGGAATGTATCTGCATATGACATTCCATATCGAATGTGGATATAGTACCAATGATATTGTTATTAAATGTACATTGATCTGCGGGAAGGAATCAGTATATTACATTATATCTAATGTAGATATGGTAATAATGATATTGTCATTAAATGTACATTGATCTGTGGGAATGAATCTGTATATGACATTATACCTAATGTAGATATGGTAATAATGATATTGTTATTAAATGTACATTGATCTGTGGGAATGAATCTATAAATTATATTGTATCGAATGTGGATATAGTGCTAATGATATTGTTATTAAATGTACATTGATCTGTGGGACCGAATCAGTATATTACGTTATATCTAGTGTAGATATGGTAACAATCACATTGGTACTAAATGTAGGTACATAGATCTGTTGGAATGTATCACTATACGACATTATGTCTAATGTAGATATAGTAATAATGATATTGTTATTATATGTACATTCATCTGTGGGAATGAATCAGTATATTACATTATATCGAATGTAGGCAGAGTACCAATGATAATGTTATTAAATGATCATTGATCTGTGGGATTGAATCTGTATATGACATTAGACCTAATGTATATATGGTAATAATGATTTTGTTGTTAAATGTACATTACATATCTAATGCAGACATAGTGCAAATGATATTGTTATTAAAGGTACATTGATCTGTGGGAATGAATCTATAAATTACATTGTATCGAATGTAGATATAGTGCAAATGATATTGTTATTAAATGTACATTGACCTGTGGGAATGAATCAGTATGTTACGTTGTATCAAATGTACATGTAGTACTAATGATTTTGTTGTTAAGTGTACATTATATATCTAATGTAGATATAGTGCTAATGATATTGTTATTAAATGTACATTGATCTGTGGGTAGAAATCAGTATATTACATTATATCTAATGTAGATATGGTAATAATAATATTGTTATTAATTGTACATTACATATCGAATGTAGATATAGTACCAATGATATTGTTATTAAATGTACATTGATCTGTGGGAACGAATCAGTATATTACAATATATCGAATGTAGATATAGTACTAATGATATTGTTATGAAATGTACATTGATCTGTGGGAACGAATCAGTATACTACAATATATCGAATGTAGATATAGTACTAATGATATTGTTATGAAATGTACATTGATCTGTGGGAATGAATCTGTATATGACATTATATCTAATGTATATATGGTAATAATGATTTTGTTGTTAAATGTACATTACATATCTAATGTAGACATAGTGCAAATGATATTGTTATTAAATGTACATTGATCTGTGGGAATGAATCAATATATTACATTATATCTAGTGTAGATATGGCAATAATGACATCGGTACTAAATGTAGGTACATTGATCTGTTGCAATGTATCAGTATATGACATTATATCTAATGTAGATATGGTAATAAAGATATTGTTATTAAATGCACATTGATCTGTGGGAATGAATCTGTATATGACATTATACCTAATGTAGATATGGTAATAATGATATTGTTATTAAATGTACATTGATCTGTGGGAATGAATCTGTATATGACATTATATCTAATGTAGATATAGTAATAATGATATTGTTATTATATGTACATGGATCTGTGGGAAGGAATCAGTATATTATATTATATCTAATGTATATATGGTAATAATGATTTTGTTGTTAAATGTACATTACATATCTAATGTAGATATAGTAATAATGATATTGTTATTAAAGGTACATTGATCTGTGGGAATGAATCACTATATTGCATTATATCGAATGTAGATAAAGTACCAATGATATTGTAATTCCATGTAAATTGATCTGGGGGAAGGAATCAGTATATTACATTATGTCCAAAGCAGATATATTAATAATGGCATTGTTTGTAAATGTATATTACCTATCTAATGTAGATATAGTACTAATCATATTGTTATTAAATGTACATTGATCTGTGGGAATGAATCAGTATATTACGTTATATCAAATGTACATATAGCACTAATGATATTGTTATTATATGTACATTGATCTGTGGGATCGAATCAGTATATTACGTTATATCTAGTGTAGATATGGTAACAATCACATTGGTACTAAATGTAGGTACATAGATCTGTTGGAATGTGTCACTATATGACATTATGTCTAATGTAGATATAGTAATAATGATATTGTTATTATATGTACATTCATCTGTGGGAATGAATCAGTATATTACATTATATCGAATGTAGATATAGTGCTAATGATATTGTTACTAAATGTACATTGGCCTGTGGGTAGCAATCAGTATATTACATTATATCTATTGTAGATATGGTAATAATTACATTGGTACTAAATGTAGGTACGTTGATCTGCTGGAATGTATTACTATATGACATGATATCTAATGTAGATGTAGTAATAACCATATTGTTATTAAATGTACATTGATATGTGGGAATGAGTCAGTATATCACATTATATCGAATGTAGATATAGTACTAATGATATTGTTATTAAATGTACATTGATCTGTTGGAATGTATCTGCATATGATATTACATATCGAATGTGGATATAGTACCAATGATATTGTTATTAAATGTACATTGATCTGCGGGAAGGAATCAGCATATTACATTATACCTAATGTACATATGGTACTAATGATTTTGGTGTTAATTGTACATTACATATCTAATGTAGATATATTGCTAATGATATTGTTATTAAATGTACATTGATCTGTGGGTAGCAATCAGTATATTATATTACATCCCATGTAGATATCGTAATAATGACATTGGTATTAAATGTAGGTACATTGATCTGTTGGAATGTATCTGCATATGACATTACATATCGAATGTAGATATAGTACTAATGATATTGTTATTATATGTTCATAGATCTGTGGGAATGAATCAGTATATCACATTATATGGAGTGTACAAATAGTGCTAATGATATTGTTATTAAATGTACATTGATCTGTGGGTAGCAATCAGTATATGACATTATATCTAATGTAGATATAGTAATAATGATATTGTTAATAATGTACATTGATCTGTTGGAATGAATCTATAAATTACATTGTATCGAATGTAGATATAGTGCTAATGATAATGTTATTAAATGTACATTGATCTGTGGGTTGCAATCAGTATATTACATTATGTCCCATGCAGATATAGTAACAAGATATTGTTATTAAATGTACATTGATCTGTGCGAATGAATCAGTATATTACGTTATATCAAATGTACATATAGCACTAGTGATATTGTTATTATATGTACATTGATCTGTTGGAATGTATCTGCATATGATATTACATATCGAATGTGGATATAGTACCAATGATATTGTTATTAAATGTACATTGATCTGCGGGAAGGAATCAGTATATTACATTATATCTAATGTAGATACGGTAATAATGATATTGTCATTAAATGTACATTGATCTGTGGGAATGGATCAGTATATTACATTATATGGAACGTTGATATGGTAACAATGATTTTGTTGTTAAATGTACATTGCATATCTAATGTAAATATAGTAATAATGATATTGTTATTAAATGCACATTGATCTGTGGGAATGAATCAGTATATTACATTGTCTCTAATGTAGATATGGTAATAATGATATTGATACGAAATGTACATTACATATCTAATGTAGATATAGTACTAATGATATTGTTATTATATGTACATAGATCTGTGGGAATGTATCAGTATATCACATTATATGGAATGTACAAATAGTGCTAATGATATTGTTATTAAATGTACATTGATCTGTGGGAATGTATCTGCATATGACATTACGTATCGAATGTGGATATAGTACCAATGATATTGTTATTAAATGTAGATTGATCTGTGCGTAGCAATCAGTATATGACATTATATCTAATGTAGATATAGTAATAATGATATTGTTATTAAATGTACATTGATCTGTGGGAATGAATCAGTATATTACGTTATATCTAATGTACATATGGTACTAATGATTTTGTTGTTAAATGTACATTACATATCTAATGTAGATATAGTAACAAGATATTGTTATTAAATGTACATTGATCTGTGGGAATGAATCAGTATATTACGTTATATCAAATGTACATATAGCACTAATGATATTGTTATTACATGTACATTGATCTGTGGGATCGAATCAGTATATTACGTTATATCTATTGTAGATATGGTAACAATCACATTGGTACTAAATGTAGGTACATAGATCTGTTGGAATGTGTCACTATACGACATTACGTCTAATGTAGATATAGTAATAATGATATTGTTATTAAATGTACATTCATCTGTGGGAATGAATCAGTATATTACATTATATCGAATGTAGATATAGTGCTAATGATATTGTTACTAAATGTACATTGACCTGTGGGTAGCGATCAGTATATTACATTATATCTATTGTAGATATGGTAATAATGGCATTGGTACTAAATGTAGGTACATTGATCTGCTGGAATGTATTACTATATGACATTATATCTAATGTAGATATAGTAATAACGATATTGTTATTAAATGTACATTGATCTGTGGGAATGAGTCAGTATATTACATTATATCGAATGTAGATATAGTACTAATGATATTGTTATTAAATGTACATTGATCTGTGGGTAGCAATCAGTATATTACATTATATCCCATGTAGATACAGTAACAAGATATTGTTATTAAATGTACATTGATCTGTGGGATCGAATCAGTATATTACGTTATATCTAGTGTAGATATGGTAACAATCACATTGGTACTAAATGTAGGTACATTGATCTGCTGGAATGTATTACTATATGACATTATATCTAATGTAGATATAGTAATAACGATATTGTTATTAAATGTACATTGATCTGTGGGGATGAGTCAGAATATTACATTATATCGAATGTAGATATAGTACTAATGATATTGTTATTAAATGTACATTGATCTGTTGGAATGTATCTGCATATGATATTACATATCGAATGTGGATATAGTACCAATGATATTGTTATTAAATGTACATTGATCTGCGGGAATGAATCAGTATATCACATTATATGGAGTGTACAAATAGTGCTAATGATATTGTTATTAAATGTACATTGATCTGTGGGTAGCAATCAGTATATGACATTATATCTAATGTAGATATAGTAATAATGATATTGTTAATAATGTACATTGATCTGTTGGAATGAATCTATAAATTACATTGTATCGAATGTAGATATAGTGCTAATGATAATGTTATTAAATGTACATTGATCTGTGGGTTGCAATCAGTATATTACATTATGTCCCATGCAGATATAGTAACAAGATATTGTTATTAAATGTACATTGATCTGTGGGAA
This sequence comes from Osmia lignaria lignaria, assembly GCF_051020975.1. NCBI lineage: Eukaryota > Metazoa > Arthropoda > Insecta > Hymenoptera > Megachilidae > Osmia > Osmia lignaria. Next base: position 3,581,901 of record NC_135035.1, read on the forward strand.
TGAATCAGTATATTACGTTATATCAAATGTACATATAGCACTAGTGATATTGTTATTATATGTACATTGATCTGTTGGAATGTATCTGCATATGATATTACATATCGAATGTGGATATAGTACCAATGATATTGTTATTAAATGTACATTGATCTGCGGGAAGGAATCAGTATATTACATTATATCTAATGTAGATACGGTAATAATGATATTGTCATTAAATGTACATTGATCTGTGGGAATGGCTCTGTATATGGCATTACACCTAATGTAGATATGGTAATAATGATATTGTTACTGAATGTACACTACATATCTAATGTAGATATAGTACCAATGATATTGTTATTACATGTACATTGATCTGTGGGAATGAATCAGTATATTACATTATATGGAACGTTGATATGGTAACAATGATTTTGTTGTTAAATGTACATTGCATATCTAATGTAAATATAGGAATAATGATATTGTTATTAAATGCACATTGATCTGTGGGAATGAATCAGTATATTACATTGTCTCTAATGTAGATATGGTAATAATGATATTGATACGAAATGTACATTACATATCTAATGTAGATATAGTACTAATGATATTGTTATTATATGTACATAGATCTGTGGGAATGTATCAGTATATCACATTATATGGAATGTACAAATAGTGCTAATGATATTGTTATTAAATGTACATTGATCTGTGGGTAGCAATCAGTATATGACATTATATCCCATGTAGATACAGTAACAAGATATTGTTATTAAATGTACATTGATCTGTGGGATCGAATCAGTATATTACGTTATATCTAGTGTAGATATGGTAACAATCACATTGGTACTAAATGTAGGTACATAGATCTGTTGGAATGTATCACTATACGACATTATGTCTAATGTAGATATAGTAATAATGATATTGTTATTAAATGTACATTGATCTGTGGGAATGTATCTGCATATGACATTACGTATCGAATGTGGATATAGTACCAATGATATTGTTATTAAATGTACATTGATCTGTGCGTAGCAATCAGTATATGACATTATATCTAATGTAGATATAGTAATAATGATATTGTTAATAATGTACATTGATCTGTGGGAATGAATCTATAAATTACATTGAATCGAATGTAGATATAGTGCAAATGATATTGTTATTAAATGTACATTGGTCTGTGGGTAGCAATCAGTATATTACATTATATCCCATGTAGATACAGTAACAAGATATTGTTATTAAATGTACATTGATCTGCGGGATCGAATCAGTATATTACGTTATATCTAGTGTAGATATGGTAACAATCACATTGGTACTAAATGTAGGTACATAGATCTGTTGGAATGTATCACTATACGACATTATGTCTAATGTAGATATAGTAATAATGATATTGTTATTAAATGTACATTGATCTGTGGGAATGTATCTGCATATGACATTACATATCGAATGTGGATATAGTACCAATGATATTGTTATTAAATGTACATTGATCTGTGGGAATGAATCAGTATCTTACGTTATATCAAATGTACATATAGTACTAATGATTTTGTTGTTAAGTGTACATCATATATCTAATGTAGATATAGTGCTAATGATATTGTTATTAAATGTACATTGATCTGTGGGATCGAATCAGTATATTACGTTATATCTAGTGTAGATATGGTAACAATCACATTGGTACTAAATGTAGGTACATAGATCGGTTGGAATGTATCACTATACGACATTGTGTCTAATGTAGATATAGTAATAATGATATTGTTATTAAATGTACATTGACCTGTGGGAATGAATCAGTATCTTACGTTATATCAAATGTACATATAGTACTAATGATTTTGTTGTTAAGTGTACATCATATATCTAATGTAGATATAGTGCTAATGATATTGTTATTAAATGTACATTGATCTGTGGGTAGAAATCAGTATATTACATTATATCTAATGCAGATATGGTAATAATAATATTGTTATTAATTGTACATTACATATCGAATGTAGATATAGTACCAATGATATTGGTATTAAATGTACATTGATCTGTGGGAACGAATCAGTATACTACAATATATCGAATGTAGATATAGTACTAATGATATTGTTATGAAATGTACATTGATCTGTGGGAATGAATCTGTATATGACATTATACCTAATGTAGATATAGTAATAATGATATTGTTATTGAATGTACATTGATCTGTGGGAATGAATCACTATATTGCATTATATCGAATGTAGATATAGTACCAATGATATTGTAATTCAATGTAAATTGATCTGGGGGAAGGAATCAGTATATTACATTATGTCCAACGCAGATATATTAATAATGGCATTGTTTGTAAATGTATATTACATATCTAATGTAGATATAGTACTAATCATATTGTTATTAAATGTACATTGATCTGTGGGAATGAATCAGTATATTACGTTATATCAAATGTACATATAGCACTAATGATATTGTTATTAAATGTACATTGATCTGTGGGATCGAATCAGCATATTACGTTATATCTAGTGTAGATATGGTAACAATCACATTGGTACTAAATGTAGGTACATAGATCTGTTGGAATGTATCACTATACGACATTATGTCTAATGTAGATATAGTAATAATGATATTGTTATTAAATGTACATTGATCTGTGGGAATGTATCTGCATATGACATTACATATCGAATGTGGATATAGTACCAATGATATTGTTATTAAATGTACATTGATCTGTGGGAATGAGTCAGTATATTACATTATATCGAATGTAGATATAGTACTAATGATATTGATATTAAATGTACATTGATCTGTTGGAATGTATCTGCATATGACATTCCATATCGAATGTGGATATAGTACCAATGATATTGTTATTAAATGTACATTGATCTGCGGGAAGGAATCAGTATATTACATTATATCTAATGTAGATATGGTAATAATGATATTGTCATTAAATGTACATTGATCTGTGGGAATGAATCTGTATATGACATTATACCTAATGTCGATATGGTAATAATGATATTGTTATTAAATGTACATTGATCTGTGGGAATGAATCTGTATATGACATTATATCTAATGCAGATATAGTAATAATGATATTGTTATTAAATGTACATTGATCTGTGGGAATGAATCTGTATATGACATTATATCTAATGTAGATATAGTAATAATGATATTGTCATTAAATGTACATTGATCTGTGGGAATGAATCAGTATATTACGTTATATCTAATGTACATATGGTACTAATGATTTTGTTGTTAAATGTACATTACATATCTAATGTAGATATAGTAACAAGATATTGTTATTAAATGTACATTGATCTGTGGGAATGAATCAGTATATTACGTTATATCAAATGTACATATAGCACTAGTGATATTGTTATTATATGTACATTGATCTGTGGGATCGAATCAGTATATTACGTTATATCTAGTGTAGATATGGTAACAATCACATTGGTACTAAATGTAGGTACATAGATCTGTTGGAATGTGTCACTATACGACATTACGTCTATTGTAGATATAGTAATAATGATATTGTTATTAAATGTACATTGATCTGTGGGAATGAATCACTATATCGCATTATATCGAATGTAGATATAGTACCAATGATATTGTAATTCAATGTAAATTGATCTGGGGGAAGGAATCAGTATATTACATTATGTCCAACGCAGATATATTAATAATGGCATTGTTTGTAAATGTGTATTACACATCTAATGTAGATATGGTACTAATAATAGTGTTATTCAATGTACATTGATCTGTGGGAATGAATCTGTATATTTCATTATATCGAATGTAGATGTGGTGCTAATGATATTGTTATTAAATGAACATTGATCTGTGGGAAGGCATCCGTATATTACATTATATCTAGTGTAGATATGGCAATAATGACATCGGTACTAAATGTAGGTACATTGATCTGTTGCAATGTATCAGTATATGACATTATATCTAATGTAGATATGGTAATAAAGATATTGTTATTAAATGTACATTGATCTGTGGGAGGGAATCAGTATAATACATTATATCTAATGTAGATATGGTAATAATGATTTTGTTGTTAAATGTACATTACATATCGCATGTAGACATAGTACCAATGTTAATGTTATTAAATGAACATTGATCTGTGGGAACGAATTCGTATATTACATTATGTCTAATGTAGATATGGTAATAATGATATTGTTTTTAAATTTGTATTACATATTTAATGTGGATATAGTGCTAATGATATTGTTATTAAATGTGCATTGATCTGTGGGAAGCAATCAGTATATTACAATATATCCCATGTAGATGTAGTAACAAGATATTGTTATTAAATGTACATTGATCTGAGGGAATGAATCAGTATATTACGTTATATCAAATGTACATATAGCACTAATGATATTGTTATTATATGTACATTGATCTGTGGGATCGAATCAGTATATTACGTTATATCTATTGTAGATATGGTAACAATCACATTGGTACTAAATGTAGGTACATAGATCTGTTGGAATGTGTCACTATACGACATTACGTCTAATGTAGATATAGTAATAATGATATTGTTATTAAATGTACATTCATCTGTGGGAATGAATCAGTATATTACATTATATCGAATGTAGATATAGTGCTAATGATATTGTTACTAAATGTACATTGACCTGTGGGTAGCAATCAGTATATTACATTATATCTATTGTAGATATGGTAATAATGGCATTGGTACTAAATGTAGGTACATTGATCTGCTGGAATGTATTACTATATGACATTATATCTTATGTAGATATAGTAATAACGATATTGTTATTAAATGTACATTGATCTGTGGGAATGAGTCAGTATATTACATTATATCGAATATAGATATAGTACTAATGATATTGTTATTAAATGTACATTGATCTGCGGGAAGGAATGAGTATATTACATTATATCTAATGTAGATACGGTAATAATGATATTGTCATTAAATGTACATTGATCTGTGGGAATGAATCTGTATATGGCATTACACCTAATGTAGATATGGTAATAATGATATTGTTATTGAATGTACACTACATATCTAATGTAGATATAGTACCAATGATATTGTTATTACATGTACCTTGATCTGTGGGAATGGATCAGTATATTACATTATATGGAACGTTGATATGGTAATAATGATTTTGTTGTTAAATGTACATTACATATCTAATGTAAATATAGTAATAATGATATTGTTATTAAATGCACATTGATCTGTGGGAATGAATCAGTATATTACATTGTCTCTAATGTAGATATGGTAATAATGATATTGTTATTAAATGTACATTGATCTGTGGGAATCAATCAGTATATTACGTTATATCTAATGTACATATGGTACTAATGATTTTGTTGTTAAATGTACATTACATATCTAATGTAGATATAGTAACAAGATATTGTTATTAAATGTACATTGATCTGTGGGAATGAATCAGTATATTACGTTATATCAAATGTACATATAGCACTAGTGATATTGTTATTATATGTACATTGATCTGTGGGATCGAATCAGTATATTACGTTATATCTAGTGTAGATATGGTAACAATCACATTGGTACTAAATGTAGGTACATAGATCTGTTGGAATGTGTCACTATACGACATTACGTCTAATGTAGATATAGTAATAATGATATTGTTATTAAATGTACATTCATCTGTGGGAATGAATCAGTATATTACATTATATCGAATGTAGATATAGTGCTAATGATATTGTTACTAAATGTACATTGACCTGTGGGTAGCAATCAGTATATTACATTATATCTATTGTAGATATGGTAATAATGACATTGGTACTAAGTGTAGGTACATTGATCTGTTGGAATGTATCACTATATGACATTATATCTAATGTAGATATAGTAATAACGATATTGTTATTAATTGTACATTGATCTGTGGGAATGAGTCAGTATATTACATGATATCGAATGTAGATATAGTACTAATGATATTGTTATTAAATGTACATTGATCTGATGGAATGTATCTTCATATGACATTACATGTCGAATGTGGATATAGTACCAATGATATTGTCATTAAACGTACATTGATCTGCGGGAAGGAATCAGTATATTACATTATATCTAATGTAGATATGGTAATAATGATATTGTCATTAAATGTACATTGATCTGTGGGAATGAATCTGTATATGACGTTATACCTAATGTAGATATGGTAATAATGATATTGTTATTAAATGTACATTGATCTGTGGGAATGAATCTGTATATGACATTATATCTAATGTAGATATAGTAATAATGATATTGTTATTAAATGTACATTGTTCTGTGGGAATGAATCAGTATATTACGTTATATCAAATGTACATATGGTACTAATGATTTTGTTGTTAAACGTACATTACATATCTAATGTAAATATAGTGATAATGATATTGTTATTAAATGCACATTGATCTGTGGGAATGAATCAGTATATTACATTGTCTCTAATGTAGATATGGTAATAATGATATTGATATTAAATGTACATTACATATCTAATGTAGATATGGTAATAATGATATTGTCATTAAATGTACATAGATCTGTGGGAATGAATCTGTATATGACATTATACCTAATGTAGATATAGTACTAACGATACTGTTATTAAGTGTACATTGATCTGTGGGAATGAATCAGTATATTACTTTATATCGAAGGTAGATATAGTAATAATGATATTGATATTAAGTGTACATTGATCTGTGGGAATCAATCAATATATTACATTATATCTAGTGTAGATATGATAATAATGACATTGGTACTAACGGTAGGTACATTGATCTGTTGGAATGTATCACTATATGACATTATATCGAATGTAGATATAGTACTAATAATATTGTTATTAATTGTACATTGATCTGTGGGAATGAGTCAGTACATTACATTATATCGAATGTAGATATAGTACTAATGATATTGTTATTAAATGTACATTGATCTGTTGGAATGTATCTTCATATGACATTACATGTCGAATGTGGATATAGTACCAATGATATTGTCATCAAACGTACATTGATCTGCGGGAAGGAATCAGTATATTACATTATATCTAATGTAGATATGGTAATAATGATATTGTCATTAAATGTACATTGATCTGTGGGAATGAATCTGTATATGAGGTTATACCTAATGTAGATATGGTAATAATGATATTGTTATTAAATGTACATTGATCTGTGGGAATGAATGAGTGTATTACATTATATCTATTGTAGATATGGTAATAATGAAATTGGTACTAAATGCACGTACATTGATCTGTTGGAACGAATAAGTATATTACATTATATCGAATGTAGATATAGTGCTAATGATATTGTTACTAAATGTACATTGACCTGTGGGTAACAATCAGTATATTACATTATATCTATTGTAGATATGGTAATAATGGCATTGGTACTAAATGTAGGTACATTGATCTGCTGGAATGTATTACTATATGACATTATATCTAATGTAGATATAGTAATAACGATATTGTTATTAAATGTACATTGATCTGTGGGAATGAGTCAGTATATTACATTATATCGAATGTAGATATAGTACTAATGATATTGTTATTAAATGTACATTGATCTGTGGGTAGCAATCAGTATATTACATTATATCCCATGTAGATACAGTAACAAGATATTGTTATTAAATGCACATTGATCTGTGGGATCGAATCAGTATATTACGTTATATCTAGTGTAGATATGGTAACAATCACATTGGTACTAAATGTAGGTACATTGATCTGCTGGAATGTATTACTATATGACATTATATCTAATGTAGATATAGTAATAACGATATTGTTATTAAATGTACATTGATCTGTGGGGATGAGTCAGCATATTACATTATATCGAATGTAGATATAGTACTAATGATATTGTTATTAAATGTACATTGATCTGTTGGAATGTATCTGCATATGATATTCCATATCGAATGTGGATATAGTACCAATGATATTGTTATTAAATGTACATTGATCTGCGGGAAGGAATCAGCATATTACATTATACCTAATGTACATATGGTACTAATGATTTTGGTGTTAATTGTACATTACATATCTAATGTAGATATATTGCTAATGATATTGTTATTAAATGTACATTGATCTCTGGGTAGCAATCAGTATATTATATTACATCCCATGTAGATATCGTAATAATGACATTGGTATTAAATGTAGGTACATTGATCTGTTGGAATGTATCTGCATATGCCATTACATATCGAATGTAGATATAGTACTAATGTTATTGTTGTTAAATGTACATTGATCTGTGGGTAGTAATCAGTATATTACATTATATCTAATGTAGATATGGTGATAATGATATTGTTATTAAATGTACATTACATATGGAATGTAGATACAGTACTACTGATATTGTTATTAAATGTACATTGATCTGTGGGTAGTAATCAGTATATTGCAATATATCTAATGTAGATATGGTAATAATGATTTTGTTGTTAAATGTACATTACATATCTAATGTAAATATAGTAATAATGATATTGTTATTAAATGCACATTGATCTGTGGGAATGAATCAGTATATTACATTGTCTCTAATGTAGATATGGTAATAATGATATTGATACGAAATGTACATTACATATCTAATGTAGATATAGTACTAATGATATTGTTATTATATGTTCATAGATCTGTGGGAATGAATCAGTATATCACATTATATGGAGTGTACAAATAGTGCTAATGATATTGTTATTAAATGTACATTGATCTGTGGGTAGCAATCAGTATATGACATTATATCTAATGTAGATATAGTAATAATGATATTGTTAATAATGTACATTGATCTGTTGGAATGAATCTATAAATTACATTGTATCGAATGTAGATATAGTGCTAATGATAATGTTATTAAATGTACATTGATCTGTGGGTTGCAATCAGTATATTACATTATGTCCCATGCAGATATAGTAACAAGATATTGTTATTAAATGTACATTGATCTGTGGGAATGAATCAGTATATTACGTTATATCAAATGTACATATAGCACTAGTGATATTGTTATTATATGTACATTGATCTGTTGGAATGTATCTGCATATGATATTACATATCGAATGTGGATATAGTACCAATGATATTGTTATTAAATGTACATTGATCTGCGGGAAGGAATCAGTATATTACATTATATCTAATGTAGATACGGTAATAATGATATTGTCATTAAATGTACATTGATCTGTGGGAATGACTCTGTATATGGCATTACACCTAATGTAGATATGGTAATAATGATATTGTTACTGAATGTACACTACATATCTAATGTAGATATAGTACCAATGATATTGTTATTACATGTACATTGATCTGTGGGAATGAATCAGTATATTACATTATATGGAACGTTGATATGGTAACAATGATTTTGTTGTTAAATGTACATTGCATATCTAATGTAAATATAGTAATAATGATATTGTTATTAAATGTACATTGATCTGTGGGATCGAATCAGTATATTACGTTATATCTAGTGTAGATATGGTAACAATCACATTGGTACTAAATGTAGGTACATAGATCTGTTGGAATGTATCACTATACGACATTATGTCTAATGTAGATATAGTAATAATGATATTGTTATTAAATGTACATTGATCTGTGGGAATGTATCTGCATATGACATTACGTATCGAATGTGGATATAGTACCAATGATATTGTTATTAAATGTACATTGATCTGTGCGTAGCAATCAGTATATGACATTATATCTAATGTAGATATAGTAATAATGATATTGTTAATAATGTACATTGATCTGTGGGAATGAATCTATAAATTACATTGTATCGAATGTAGATATAGTGCAAATGATATTGTTATTAAATGTACATTGGTCTGTGGGTAGCAATCAGTATATTACATTATATCCCATGTAGATACAGTAACAAGATATTGTTATTAAATGTACATTGATCTGTGGGATCGAATCAGTATATTACGTTATATCTAGTGTAGATATGGTAACAATCACATTGGTACTAAATGTAGGTACATTGATCTGCTGGAATGTATTACAATATGACATTATATCTAATGTAGATATAGTAATAACGATATTGTTATTAAATGTACATTGATCTGTGGGGATGAGTCAGAATATTACATTATATCGAATGTAGATATAGTACTAATAATATTGTTATTAAATGTACATTGATCTGTTGGAATGTATCTGCATATGATATTACATATCGAATGTGGATATAGTACCAATGATATTGTTATTAAATGTACATTGATCTGCGGGAAGGAATCAGCATATTACATTATACCTAATGTACATATGGTACTAATGATTTTGGTGTTAATTGTACATTACATATCTAATGTAGATATATTGCTAATGATATTGTTATTAAATGTACATTGATCTGTGGGAATGACTCTGTATATGGCATTACACCTAATGTAGATATGGTAATAATGATATTGTTACTGAATGTACACTACATATCTAATGTAGATATAGTACCAATGATATTGTTATTACATGTACATTGATCTGTGGGAATGAATCAGTATATTACATTATATGGAACGTTGATATGGTAACAATGATTTTGTTGTTAAATGTACATTACATATCTAATGTAGATATAGTAATAATGATATTGTTATTAAATGTACATTGATCTGTGGGAATGAGTCAGTATATTACATTATATCGAATGTAGATGTGGTACTAATGATATTGTTATTAAATGTACATTGATCTGTTGGAATGTATCTGCATATGACATTACATATCGAATGTGGATATAGTACCAATGATATTGTTATTAAATGTACATTGATCTGCGGGAAGGAATCAGTATATTACATTATATCTAATGTAGATATGGTAATAATGATATTGTCATTAAATGTACATTGATCTGTGGGAATGAATCTGTATATTTCATTATATCGAATGTAGATGTGGCGCTAATGATATTGTTATTATATGTACATTGATCTGTGGGATCGAATCAGTATATTACGTTATATCTAGTGTAGATATGGTAACAATCACATTGGTACTAAATGTAGGTACATAGTTCTGTTGGAATGTATCACTATACGACATTATGTCTAATGTAGATATAGTAATAATGATATTGTTATTAAATGTACATTGATCTGTGGGAATGTATCTGCATATGACATTACATATCGAATGTGGATATAGTACCAATGATATTGTTATTAAATGTACATTGATCTGTGGGAATGAGTCAGTATATTACATTATATCGAATGTAGATATAGTACTAATGATATTGATATTAAATGTACATTGATCTGTTGGAATGTATCTGCATATGACATTCCATATCGAATGTGGATATAGTACCAATGATATTGTTATTAAATGTACATTGATCTGCGGGAAGGAATCAGTATATTACATTATATCTAATGTAGATATGGTAATAATGATATTGTCATTAAATGTACATTGATCTGTGGGAATGAATCTGTATATGACATTATACCTAATGTAGATATGGTAATAATGATATTGTTATTAAATGTACATTGATCTGTGGGAATGAATCTGTATATGACATTATATCTAATGCAGATATAGTAATAATGATATTGTTATTAAATGTACATTGATCTGTGGGAATGAATCTGTATATGACATTATATCTAATGTAGATATAGTAATAATGATATTGTTATTAAATGTACATTGATCTGTGGGAATGAATCAGTATATTACGTTATATCTAATGTACATATGGTACTAATGATTTTGTTGTTAAATGTACATTACATATCTAATGTAGATATAGTAACAAGATATTGTTATTAAATGTACATTGATCTGTGGGAATGAATCAGTATATTACGTTATATCAAATGTACATATAGCACTAATGATATTGTTATTATATGTACATTGATCTGTGGGATCGAATCAGTATATTACGTTATATCTATTGTAGATATGGTAACAATCACATTGGTACTAAATGTAGGTACATAGATCTGTTGGAATGTGTCACTATACGACATTACGTCTAATGTAGATATAGTAATAATGATATTGTTATTAAATGTACATTCATCTGTGGGAATGAATCAGTATATTACATTATATCGAATGTAGATATAGTGCTAATGATATTGTTACTAAATGTACATTGACCTGTGGGTAGCAATCAGTATATTACATTATATCTATTGTAGATATGGTAATAATGGCATTGGTACTAAATGTAGGTACATTGATCTGCTGGAATGTATTACTATATGACATTATATCTAATGTAGATATAGTAATAACGATATTGTTATTAAATGTACATTGATCTGTGGGAATGAGTCAGTATATTACATTATATCGAATGTAGATATAGTACTAATGATATTGTTATTAAATGTACATTAATCTGTTGGAATGTATCTGCATATGACATTACATATCTAATGTAGACATAGTGCAAATTATATTGTTATTAAATGTACATTGATCTGTGGGAATGAATCAGTATATTACATTATATCTATTGTAGATATGGTAATAATGAAATTGGTACTAAATGCACGTACATTGATCTGTTGGAACGAATAAGTATATTACATTATATCAAATGTAGATATAGTACTAATGATATTGTTATTATATGTACATTGATCTGTGAGAAGTAACCATTATATTACATTATATCGAAAGTAGATATAGTGCTAATGATATTGTGATTAAATGTACATTGATCTGCGGGAATGAATCAGTATATTACATTATATGAAATGTAGATATACTACTAATGATATTGTTATTAAATGTACAGTGATCTGTGGGATCGAATCATTATATTTCATTATATCTAGTGTAGATATGGTAATAATGACATTGGTACTAAATGTAGGTACACTGATCTGTTGGGATGTATCACTATATGACATTATATCTAATGTAGGTACAGTAATAATGATATTGTTATTGAATGTACATTGATCTGTGGGAAGGGATCAGTATATTTCATTATATCGAATGTAGATATAGTGCTAATGATATTGTTACTAAATGTACATTGACCTGTGGGTAGCAATCAGTATATTACATTATATCTATTGTAGATAAGGTAATAATGGCATTGGTACTAAATGTAGGTACATTGATCTGCTGGAATGTATTACTATATGACATTATATCTAATGTAGATATAGTAATAACGATATTGTTATTAAATGTACATTGATCTGTGGGAATGAGTCAGTATATTACATTATATCGAATGTAGATATAGTACTAATGATATTGTTATTATATGTACATAGATCTGTGGGAATGTATCAGTATATCACATTATATGGAATGTACAAATAGTGCTAATGATATTGTTATTAAATGTACATTGATCTGTGGGTAGCAATCAGTATATGACATTATATCCCATGTAGATACAGTAACAAGATATTGTTATTAAATGTACATTGATCTGTGGGATCGAATCAGTATATTACGTTATATCTAGTGTAGATATGGTAACAATCACATTGGTACTAAATGTAGGTACATAGATCTGTTGGAATGTATCACTATACGACATTATGTCTAATGTAGATATAGTAATAATGATATTGTTATTAAATGTACATTGATCTGTGGGAATGCATCTGCATATGACATTACGTATCGAATGTGGATATAGTACCAATGATATTGTTATTAAATGTACATTGATCTGTGCGTAGCAATCAGTATATGACATTATATCTAATGTAGATATAGTAATAATGATATTGTTAATAATGTACATTGATCTGTGGGAATGAATCTATAAATTACATTGTATCGAATGTAGATATAGTGCAAATGATATTGTTATTAAATGTACATTGGTCTGTGGGTAGCAATCAGTATATTACATTATATCCCATGTAGATACAGTAACAAGATATTGTTATTAAATGTACATTGATCTGTGGGATCGAATCAGTATATTACGTTATATCTAGTGTAGATATGGTAACAATCACATTGGTACTAAATGTAGGTACATTGATCTGCTGGAATGTATTACTATATGACATGATATCTAATGTAGATGTAGTAATAACCATATTGTTATTAAATGTACATTGATATGTGGGAATGAGTCAGTATATCACATTATATCGAATGTAGATATAGTACTAATGATATTGTTATTAAATGTACATTGATCTGTTGGAATGTATCTGCATATGATATTACATATCGAATGTGGATATAGTACCAATGATATTGTTATTAAATGTACATTGATCTGCGGGAAGGAATCAGCATATTACATTATACCTAATGTACATATGGTACTAATGATTTTGGTGTTAATTGTACATTACATATCTAATGTAGATATATTGCTAATGATATTGTTATTAAATGTACATTGATCTGTGGGTAGCAATCAGTATATTATATTACATCCCATGTAGATATCGTAATAATGACATTGGTATTAAATGTAGGTACATTGATCTGTTGGAATGTATCTGCATATGACATTACATATCGAATGTAGATATAGTACTAATGATATTGTTATTAAATGTACATTAATCTGTTGGAATGTATCTGCATATGACATTACATATCTAATGTAGACATAGTGCAAATTATATTGTTATTAAATGTACATTGATCTGTGGGAATGAATCAGTATATTACATTATATCTATTGTAGATATGGTAATATTGAAATTGGTACTAAATGCACGTACATTGATCTGTTGGAACGAATAAGTATATTACATTATATCAAATGTAGATATAGTACTAATGATATTGTTATTATATGTACATTGATCTGTGAGAAGTAACCATTATATTACATTATATCGACAGTAGATATAGTGCTAATGATATTGTGATTAAATGTACATTGATCTGTGGGAATGAATCAGTATATTACATTATATGAAATGTAGATATACTACTAATGATATTGTTATTAAATGTACAGTGATCTGTGGGACCGAATCATTATATTTCATTATATCTAGTGTAGATATGGTAATAATGACATTGGTACTAAATGTAGGTACACTGATCTGTTGGGATGTATCACTATATGACATTATATCTAATGTAGGTACAGTAATAATGATATTGTTATTGAATGTACATTGATCTGTGGGAAGGGATCAGTATATTTCATTATATCGAATGTAGATATAGTGCTAATGATATTGTTACTAAATGTACATTGACCTGTGGGTAGCAATCAGTATATTACATTATATCTATTGTAGATATGGTAATAATGGCATTGGTACTAAATGTAGGTACATTGATCTGCTGGAATGTATTACTATATGACATTATATCTAATGTAGATATAGTAATAACGATATTGTTATTAAATGTACATTGATCTGTGGGAATGAGTCAGTATATTACATTATATCGAATGTAGATATAGTACTAATGATATTGTTATTAAATGTACATTGATCTGTGGGTAGCAATCAGTATATTACATTATATCCCATGTAGATACAGTAACAAGATATTGTTATTAAATGTACATTGATCTGTGGGATCGAATCAGTATATTACGTTATATCTAGTGTAGATATGGTAACAATCACATTGGTACTAAATGTAGGTACATTGATCTGCTGGAATGTATTACAATATGACATTATATCTAATGTAGATATAGTAATAACGATATTGTTATTAAATGTACATTGATCTGTGGGGATGAGTCAGAATATTACATTATATCGAATGTAGATATAGTACTAATGATATTGATATTAAATGTACATTGATCTGTTGGAATGTATCTGCATATGACATTCCATATCGAATGTGGATATAGTACCAATGATATTGTTATTAAATGTACATTGATCTGCGGGAAGGAATCAGTATATTACATTATATCTAATGTAGATATGGTAATAATGATATTGTCATTAAATGCACATTGATCTGTGGGAATGAATCTGTATATGACATTATACCTAATGTAGATATGGTAATAATGATATTGTTATTAAATGTACATTGATCTGTGGGAATGAATCTGTATATGACATTATATCTAATGCAGATATAGTAATAATGATATTGTTATTAAATGTACATTGATCTGTGGGAATGAATCTGTATATGACATTATATCTAATGTAGATATAGTAATAATGATATTGTTATTAAATGTACATTGATCTGTGGGAATGAATCAGTATATTACGTTATATCTAATGTACATATGGTACTAATGATTTTGTTGTTAAATGTACATTACATATCTAATGTAGATATAGTAACAAGATATTGTTATTAAATGTACATTGATCTGTGGGAATGAATCAGTATATTACGTTATATCAAATGTACATATAGCACTAATGATATTGTTATTATATGTACATTGATCTGTGGGATCGAATCAGTATATTACGTTATATCTATTGTAGATATGGTAACAATCACATTGGTACTAAATGTAGGTACATAGATCTGTTGGAATGTGTCACTATACGACATTACGTCTAATGTAGATATAGTAATAATGATATTGTTATTAAATGTACATTCATCTGTGGGAATGAATCAGTATATTACATTATATCGAATGTAGATATAGTGCTAATGATATTGTTACTAAATGTACATTGACCTGTGGGTAGCAATCAGTATATTACATTATATCTATTGTAGATATGGTAATAATGGCATTGGTACTAAATGTAGGTACATTGATCTGCTGGAATGTATTACTATATGACATTATATCTAATGTAGATATAGTAATAACGATATTGTTATTAAATGTACATTGATCTGTGGGAATTAGTCAGTATATTACATTATATCGAATGTAGATATAGTACTAATGATATTGTTATTAAATGTACATTAATCTGTTGGAATGTATCTGCATATGACATTACATATCTAATGTAGACATAGTGCAAATTATATTGTTATTAAATGTACATTGATCTGTGGGAATGAATCAGTATATTACATTATATCTATTGTAGATATGGTAATAATGAAATTGGTACTAAATGCACGTACATTGATCTGTTGGAACGAATAAGTATATTACATTATATCAAATGTAGATATAGTACTAATGATATTGTTATTATATGTACATTGATCTGTGAGAAGTAACCATTATATTACATTATATCGAAAGTAGATATAGTGCTAATGATATTGTGATTAAATGTACATTGATCTGTGGGAATGAATCAGTATATTACATTATATGAAATGTAGATATACTACTAATGATATTGTTATTAAATGTACAGTGATCTGTGGGATCGAATCATTATATTTCATTATATCTAGTGTAGATATGGTAATAATGACATTGGTACTAAATGTAGGTACACTGATCTGTTGGGATGTATCACTATATGACATTATATCTAATGTAGGTACAGTAATAATGATATTGTTATTGAATGTACATTGATCTGTGGGAAGGGATCAGTATATTTCATTATATCGAATGTAGATACAGTAAGAATGATAATTGTTATTTAATGTACATTGATCTGTGGGACGTAATCACCACATTACATTATACCTAACGTAGATATAGTTATAACGATATTGCTATTATATGTACATTGATCTGTGGGAGGGGATCAGTATATTACATTATATGTAATGTAGATATAGTACTAATGATATTGTTATTACATGTACATCGATCTGTGGGAAGGTATCAGTATATTACATTATATCCAAAGTAGATATAGTATGAATGATAATTGTTATTAAATGTATCTTGATCTGTGGGAATGAATCAGTATACTACCTTACATCCAACGTAGATATGGTAATAATAATATTGTTATTAATTGTACATTACATATCTAATGTAGATATAGTACGAATGATATTGGTATTATATGTACATTGATCTGTGGGAAGGGATCAGTATATTACATTATATCCAATGTACATATAGTAATAATGATATTGTTATTAAATGTACACTGATCTGGGGGACGTAATCACCACATTACATTATACCTAACGTAGATACAGTTATAACGATATTGCTATTATATGTACATTGATCTGTGGGAAGGGATCAGTATATTTCATTATATCGAATGTAGATATAGTGCTAATGATATTGTTATTAAATGAACATTGATCTGTGGGAAGGCATCCGTATATTACATTATATCTAATGTAGATATGGTAAAATTGCAATTGTTTTTAAGACTACATTACATACCTAATGTAGATATAGTACGAACGATGTTGTTATTAAATGTACATTGATCTGTGGGACGGAATCAGTATATTACATTATATGTAATGTGGATGTAGTACTAATGATATTGTTACTATATGTAGGTTGATCTGTAGGAAGGGATCAGTATATTACATTATATCTAATGTAGATATAGTACTAATGATATTTTTATTATATGTACATTAATCCTTGGAAGGGAATCCGTATATTACGTTGTAACCGATGTAGATATAGTAATAACGATATTGCTATTATATGTACATTGATCTGTGGGAAGGGATCAGTATATTTCATTATATCGAATGTAGATATAGTACGAATGATGTTGTTATTAAATGTACATTGACCTGTGGGAATGAATCAGTATATTACGTTATATCAAAAGTACATATAGCACTAATGATATTGTTATTATATGTACATTGATCTGTGGGATCGAATCAGTATATTACGTTATATCTAGTGTAGATATGGTAACAATCACATTGGTACTAAATGTAGGTACATAGATCTGTTGGAATGTATCACTATACGACATTATGTCTAATGTGGATATAGTAATAATGATATTGTTATTAAATGTACATTCATCTGTGGGAATGAATCAGTATATTACATTATATCGAATGTAGATATAGTGCTAATGATATTGTTATTAAATGTACATTGATCTGTTGGAATGTATCTGCATATGACATTACATATCGAATGTGGATATAGTACCAATGATATTGTCATTAAATGTACATTGATCGGTGGGAATGAATCTGTATATTTCATTATATCGAATGTAGATGTGGTGCTAATGATATTGTTATTATATGTACATTGATCTGTGGGATCGAATCAGTATATTACGTTATATCTAGTGTAGATATGGTAACAATCACATTGGTACTAAATGTAGGTACATAGATCTCTTGGAATTTATCACTATACGACATTATGTCTAATGTAGATATAGTAATAATGATATTGTTATTGAATGTACATTCATCTGTGGGAATGAATCAGTATATTACATTATATCGAATGTAGATATAGTGCTAATGATATTGTTACTAAATGTACATTGACCTGTGGGTAGCAATCAGTATATTACGTTATATCTATTGTAGATATGGTAATAATGACATTGGTACTAAATGTAGGTACATTGATCCGCTGGAATGTATTACTATATGACATTATATCTAATGTAGATATAGTAATAACGATATTGTTATTAAATGTACATTGATCTGTGGGAATGAGTCAGTATATTACATTATATCGAATGTAGATATAGTACTGATGATATTGTTATTAAATGTACATTGATCTGTTGGAATGTATCTGCATATGACATTACATATCGAATGTGGATATAGTACCAATGATGTTGTTATTAAATGTACATTGATCTGCGGGAAGGAATCAGTATATTACATTATATCTAATGTAGATACGGTAATAATGATATTGTCATTAAATGTACATTGATCTGTGGGAATGAATCTGTATATGGCATTACACCTAATGCAGATATGGTAATAATGATATTGTTATTGAATGTACACTACATATCTAATGTAAATATAGTAATAATGATATTGTTATTAAATGCACATTGATCTGTGGGAATGAATCAGTATATTACATTGTCTCTAATGTAGATATGGTAATAATGATATTGATACGAAGTGTACATTACATATCTGATGTAGATATAGTACTAATGATATTGTTATTATATGTACATAGATCTGTGGGAATGTATCAGTATATCACATTATATGGAATGTACAAATAGTGCTAATGATATTGTTATTAAATGTACATTGATCTGTGGGTAGCAATCAGTATATGACATTATATCTAATGTAGATATAGTAATAATGATATTGTTAATAATGTACATTGATCTGTGGGAATGAATCTATAAATTACATTGTATCGAATGTAGATATAGTGCTAATGATATTGTTATTAAATGTACATTGATCTGTGGGTAGCAATCAGTATATTACATTATATGAAATGTAGATATACTACTAATGATATTGCTATTAAATGTACAGTGATCTGTTGGATCGAATCATTATATTTCATTATATCTAGTGTAGATATGGTAATAATGACATTGGTACTAAATGTAGGTACACTGATCTGTTGGGATGTATCACTATATGACATTATATCTAATGTAGGTACAGTAATAATGATATTGTTATTGAATGTACATTGATCTGTGGGAAGGGATCAGTATATTTCATTATATCGAATGTAGATACAGTAAGAATGATAATTGTTATTTCATGTACATTGATCTGTGGGACGTAATCACCACATTACATTATAACTAACGTAGATATAGTTATAACGATATTGCTATTATATGTACATTGATCTGTGGGAGGGGATCAGTATATTACATTATATGTAATGTAGATATAGTACTAATGATATTGTTATTACATGTACATCGATCTGTGGGAAGGTATCAGTATATTACATTATATCCAAAGTAGATATAGTATGAATGATAGTTGTTATTAAATGTATCTTGATCTGTGGGAATGAATCAGTATACTACCTTACATCCAACGTAGATATGGTAATAATAATATTGTTATTAATTGTACATTACATATCTAATGTAGATATAGTACGAATGATATTGGTATTATATGTACATTGATCTGTGGGAAGGGATCAGTATATTACATTATATCCAATGTACATATAGTAATAATGATATTGTTATTAAATGTACACTGATCTGGGGGACGTAATCACCACATTACATTATACCTAACGTAGATACAGTTATAACGATATTGCTATTATATGTACATTGATCTGTGGGAAGGGATCAGTATATTTCATTATATCGAATGTAGATATAGTGCTAATGATATTGTTATTAAATGAACATTGATCTGTGGGAAGGCATCCGTATATTACATTATATCTAATGTAGATATGGTAAAATTGCAATTGTTTTTAAGACTACATTACATACCTAATGTAGATATAGTACGAACGATGTTGTTATTAAATGTACATTGATCTGTGGGACGGAATCAGTATATTACATTATATGTAATGTGGATGTAGTACTAATGATATTGTTACTATATGTAGGTTGATCTGTAGGAAGGGATCAGTATATTACATTATATCTAATGTAGATATAGTACTAATGATATTGTTATTATATGTACATTAATCCTTGGAAGGGAATCCGTATATTACGTTGTAACCGATGTAGATATAGTAATAACGATATTGCTATTATATGTACATTGATCTGTGGGAAGGGATCAGTATATTTCATTATATCGAATGTAGATATAGTACGAATGATGTTGTTATTAAATGTACATTGACCTGTGGGAATGAATCAGTATATTACGTTATATCAAAAGTACATATAGCACTAATGATATTGTTATTATATGTACATTGTTCTGTGGGATCGAATCAGTATATTACGTTATATCTAGTGTAGATATGGTAACAATCACATTGGTACTAAATGTAGGTACATAGATCTGTTGGAATGTATCACTATACGACATTATGTCTAATGTGGATATAGTAATAATGATATTGTTATTAAATGTACATTCATCTGTGGGAATGAATCAGTATATTACATTATATCGAATGTAGATATAGTGCTAATGATATTGTTATTAAATGTACATTGATCTGTTGGAATGTATCTGCATATGACATTACATATCGAATGTGGATATAGTACCAATGATATTGTCATTAAATGTA
This sequence comes from Osmia lignaria lignaria, assembly GCF_051020975.1. NCBI lineage: Eukaryota > Metazoa > Arthropoda > Insecta > Hymenoptera > Megachilidae > Osmia > Osmia lignaria. Next base: position 3,604,131 of record NC_135035.1, read on the forward strand.
CATTGATCGGTGGGAATGAATCTGTATAATTCATTATATCGAATGTAGATGTGGTGCTAATGATATTGTTATTATATGTACATTGATCTGTGGGATCGAATCAGTATATTACGTTATATCTAGTGCAGATATGGTAACAATCACATTGGTACTAAATGTAGGTACATAGATCTCTTGGAATTTATCACTATACGACATTATGTCTAATGTAGATATAGTAATAATGATATTGTTATTGAATGTACATTCATCTGTGGGAATGAATCAGTATATTACATTATATCGAATGTAGATATAGTGCTAATGATATTGTTACTAAATGTACATTGACCTGTGGGTAGCAATCAGTATATTACGTTATATCTATTGTAGATATGGTAATAATGACATTGGTACTAAATGTAGGTACATTGATCCGCTGGAATGTATTACTATATGACATTATATCTAATGTAGATATAGTAATAACGATATTGTTATTAAATGTACATTGATCTGTGGGAATGAGTCAGTATATTACATTATATCGAATGTAGATATAGTACTGATGATATTGTTATTAAATGTACATTGATCTGTTGGAATGTATCTGCATATGACATTACATATCGAATGTGGATATAGTACCAATGATGTTGTTATTAAATGTACATTGATCTGCGGGAAGGAATCAGTATATTACATTATATCTAATGTAGATACGGTAATAATGATATTGTCATTAAATGTACATTGATCTGTGGGAATGAATCTGTATATGGCATTACACCTAATGTAGATATGGTAATAATGATATTGTTATTGAATGTACACTACATATCTAATGTAGATATAGTACCAATGATATTGTTATTACATGTACATTGATCTGTGGGAATGAATCAGTATATTACATTATATGGAACGTTGATATGGTAATAATGATTTTGTTGTTAAATGTACACTACATATCTAATGTAAATATAGTAATAATGATATTGTTATTAAATGCACATTGATCTGTGGGAATGAATCAGTATATTACATTGTCTCTAATGTAGATATGGTAATAATGATATTGATACGAAGTGTACATTACATATCTGATGTAGATATAGTACTAATGATATTGTTATTATATGTACATAGATCTGTGGGAATGTATCAGTATATCACATTATATGGAATGTACAAATAGTGCTAATGATATTGTTATTAAATGTACATTGATCTGTGGGTAGCAATCAGTATATGACATTATATCTAATGTAGATATAGTAATAATGATATTGTTAATAATGTACATTGATCTGTGGGAATGAATCTATAAATTACATTGTATCGAATGTAGATATAGTGCTAATGATATTGTTATTAAATGTACATTGATCTGTGGGTAGCAATCAGTATATTACATTATATGAAATGTAGATATACTACTAATGATATTGTTATTAAATGTACAGTGATCTGTGGGATCGAATCATTATATTTCATTATATCTAGTGTAGATATGGTAATAATGACATTGGTACTAAATGTAGGTACACTGATCTGTTGGGATGTATCACTATATGACATTATATGTAATGTAGATATAGTACTAATGATATTGTTATTACATGTACATCGATCTGTGGGAAGGTATCAGTATATTACATTATATCCAAAGTAGATATAGTATGAATGATAATTGTTATTAAATGTATCTTGATCTGTGGGAATGAATCAGTATACTACCTTACATCCAACGTAGATATGGTAATAATAATATTGTTATTAATTGTACATTACATATCTAATGTAGATATAGTACGAATGATATTGGTATTATATGTACATTGATCTGTGGGAAGGGATCAGTATATTACATTATATCCAATGTACATATAGTAATAATGATATTGTTATTAAATGTACACTGATCTGGGGGACGTAATCACCACATTACATTATACCTAACGTAGATACAGTTATAACGATATTGCTATTATATGTACATTGATCTGTGGGAAGGAATCAGTATATTTCATTATATCGAATGTAGATATAGTGCTAATGATATTGTTATTAAATGAACATTGATCTGTGGGAAGGCATCCGTATATTACATTATATCTAATGTAGATATGGTAAAATTGAAATTGTTTTTAAGACTACATTACATACCTAATGTAGATATAGTACGAATGATGTTGTTATTAAATGTACATTGATCTGTGGGAATGAATCACTATATTGCATTATATCGAATGTAGATATAGTACCAATGCTATTGTAATTCAATGTAAATTGATCTGGGGGAAGGAATCAGTATATTACATTATGTCCAACGCAGATATATTAATAATGGCATTGTTTGTAAATGTATATTACATATCAAATGTAGATATAGTACTAATAATATTGTTATTAAATGTACATTGATCTGAGGGAATGAATCAGTATATTACGTTATATCAAATGTACATATAGCACTAATGATATTGTTATTATATGTACATTGATCTGTGGGATCGAATCAGTATATTACGTTATATCTAGTGTAGATATGGTAACAATCACATTGGTACTAAATGTAGGTACATAGATCTGTTGGAATGTGTCACTATACGACATTACGTCTATTGTAGATATAGTAATAATGATATTGTTATTAAATGTACATTCATCTGTGGGAATGAATCAGTATATTACATTATATCGAATGTAGATATAGTGCTAATGATATTGTTACTAAATGTACATTGACCTGTGGGTAGCAATCAGTATATTACATTATATCTATTGTAGATATGGTAATAATGACATTGGTACTAAATGTAGGTACATTGATCTGCTGGAATGTATTACTATATGACATTATATCTAATGTAGATATAGTAATAACGATATTGTTATTAAATGTACATTGATCTGTGGGAATGAGTCAGTATATTACATTATATCGAATGTAGATATAGTGCTAATGATATTGTTACTAAATGTACATTGACCTGTTGGTAGCAATCAGTATATTACATTATATCTAGTGTAGATATGGCAATAATGACATCGGTACTAAATGTAGGTACATTGATCTGTTGCAATGTATCAGTATATTACATTATATCTAATGTAGATATGGTGATAATGATATTGATACGAAATGTACATTACAAATCTATTGTAGATATAGTACTAATGATATTGTTATTATATGTTCATAGATCTGTGGGAATGAATCAGTATATCACATTATATGGAATGTACAAATAGTGCTCATGATATTGTTATTAAATGTACATTGATCTGTGGGTAGCAATCAGTATATGACATTATATCTAATGTAGATACAGTAATAATGATATTGTTAATAATGTACATTGATCTGTTGGAATGAATCTATAAATTACATTGTATCGAATGTAGATATAGTGCTAATGATATTGTTATTAAATGTACATTGATCTGTGGGTAGCAATCAGTATATTACAATATATCCCATGTAGATATAGTAACAAGATATTGTTATTAAATGTACATTGATCTGTGGGAATGAATCAGTATATTACGTTATATAAAATGCACATATAGCACTAATGATATTGTTATTATATGTACATTGATCTGTGGGATCGAATCAGTATATTACGTTATATCTAGTGTATATATGGTAACAGTCACATTGGTACTAAATGTAGGTACAAAGATCTGTTGGAATGTATCACTATACGACATTATGTCTAATGTAGATATAGTAATAATGATATTGTTATTAAATGTACATTGATCTGTGGGAATGAGTCAGTATATTACATTATATCGAATGCAGATATAGTACTAATGATATTGTTATTAAATGTACATTGATCTGTTGGAATGTATCTGCATATGACATTACATATCGAATGTGGATATAGTACCAATGATATTGTTATTAAATGTACATTGATCTGTGGGAAGGAATCAGTATATTACATTATATCGAATGTAGATGTGGTGCTAATGAGATTGTTATTATATGTACATTGATCTGTGGGATCGAATCAGTATATTACGTTATATCTAGTGTAGATATGGTAACAATTACATTGGTACTATATGTAGGTACATAGATCTGTTGGAATGTATCACTATACGACATTATGTCTAATGTAGATATAGTAATAATGATATTGTTATTAAATGTACATTGATCTGTGGGAATGAGTCAGCATATTACATTATATCGAATGATGATATAGTACTAATGATATTGTTATTAAATGTACATTGATCTGTTGGAATGTATCTGCATATGACATCACATATCGAATGTGGATATAGTACCAATGATATTGTTATTAAATGTACATTGATCTGTGGGAAGGAATCAGTATATTACATTATATCTAATGTAGATATGGTAATAATGATATTGTCATTAAATGTACATTGATCTGTGGGAATGAATCTGTATATTTCATTATATCGAATGTAGATGTGGTGCTAATGATATTGTTATTATATGTACATTGATCTGTGGGATCGAATCAGTATATTACGTTATATCTAGTGTAGATATGGTAACAATCACATTGGTACTAAATGTAGGTACATTGATCTGTTGGAATGTATCTGCATATGACATTACATATCGAATGTAGATATAGTACTAATGATATTGTTGTTAAATTTACATTGATCTGTAGGTAGTAATCAGTATATTACATTATATCTAATGTAGATATGGTGATAATGATATTGTTATTAAATGTACATTACATATCGAATGTAGATACAGTACTACTGATATTGTTATTAAATGTACATTGATCTGTGGGTAGTAATCAGTATATTGCAATATATCTAATGTAGATATGGTAATAATGATTTTGTTGTTAAATGTACATTACATATCTAATGTAAATATAGTAATAATGATATTGTTATTAAATGCACATTGATCTGTGGGAATGAATCAGTATATTACATTGTCTCTAATGTAGATATGGTAATAATGATATTGATACGAAATGTACATTACATATCTAATGTAGATATAGTACTAATGATATTGTTATTATATGTTCATAGATCTGTGGGAATGAATCAGTATATCACATTATATGGAGTGTACAAATAGTGCTAATGATATTGTTGTTAAATGTACATTGATCTGTGGGTAGCAATCAGTATATGACATTATATCTAATGTAGATATAGTAATAATGATATTGTTAATAATGTACATTGATCTGTTGGAATGAATCTATAAATTACATTGTATCGAATGTAGATATAGTGCTAATGATAATGTTATTAAATGTACATTGATCTGTGGGTAGCAATCAGTATATTACATTATGTCCCATGCAGATATAGTAACAAGATATTGTTATTAAATGTACATTGATCTGTGGGAATGAATCAGTATATTACGTTAGATCAAATGTACATATAGCACTAGTGATACTGTTATTATATGTACATTGATCTGTGGGAATGAGTCAGTATATTACATTATATCGAATGTAGATATAGTACTAATGATATTGTTATTAAATGTACATTGATCTGTTGGAATGTATCTGCATATGACATTACATATCGAATGTGGATATAGTACCAATGATATTGTTATTAAATGTACATTGATCTGCGGGAAGGAATCAGTATATTACATTATATCTAATGTAGATATGGTAATAATGATATTGTCATTAAATGTACATTAATCTGTGGGAATGAATCTGTATATTTCATTATATCGAATGTAGATATAGTGGTAATGATATTGTTACTAAATGTACATTGACCTGTGGGTAGCAATCAGTATATTACATTATATCTATTGTAGATATGGTAATAATGACATTGGTACTAAATGTAGGTACATTGATCTGCTGGAATGTATTACTATATGACATTATATCTAATGTAGATATAGTACTAATGATATTGTTATTAAATGTACATTGATCTGTTGGAATGTATTTGCATATGACATTACATATCGAATGTGGATATAGTACCAATGATATTGTTATTAAATGTACATTGACCTGTGGGAATGAATCAGTATATTACGTTATATCAAAAGTACATATAGCACTAATGATATTGTTATTATATGTACATTGATCTGTGGGATCGAATCAGTATATTACGTTATATCTAGTGTAGATATGGTAACAATCACATTGGTACTAAATGTAGGTACATAGATCTGTTGGAATGTATCACTATACGACATTATGTCTAATGTGGATATAGTAATAATGATATTGTTATTAAATGTACATTCATCTGTGGGAATGAATCAGGATATTACATTATATCGAATGTAGATATAGTGCTAATGATATTGTTACTAAATGTACATTGACCTGTGGGTAGCAATCAGTATATTACATTATATCTATTGTAGATATGGCAATAATGACATTGGTACTAAATGTAGGTACATTGATCTGCTGGAATGTATTACTATATGACATTATATCTAATGTAGATATAGTAATAACGATATTGTTATTAAATGTACATTGATCTGTGGGAATGAGTCAGTATATTACATTATATCGAATGTAGATATAGTACTAATGATATTGTTATTAAATGTACATTGATCTGTTGGAATGTATCTGCATATGACATTGCATATCGAATGTGGATCTAGTACCAATGATATTGTTATTAAATGTACATTGATCTGCGGGAAGGTATCAGTATATTACATTATATCTAATGTAGATACGGTAATAATGATATTGTCATTAAATGTACATTGATCTGTGGGAATGAATCTGTATATGGCATTACACCTAATGTAGATATGGTAATAATGATATTGTTATTGAATGTACACTACATATCTAATGTAGATATAGTACCAATGATATTGTTATTACATGTACCTTGATCTGTGGGAATGAATCAGTATATTACATTATATGGAACGTTGATATGGTAATAATGATTTTGTTGTTAAATGTACATTACATATCTAATGTAAATATAGTAATAATGATATTGTTATTAAATGCACATTGATCTGTGGGAATGAATCAGTATATTACATTGTCTCTAATGTAGATATGGTAATAATGATATTGATACGAAATGTACATTACATATCTAATGTAGATATAGTACTAATGATATTGTTATTATATGTACATAGATCTGTGGGTAGCAATCAGTATATGACATTATATCTAACGTAGATATAGTAATAATGATATTGTTAATAATGTACATTGATCTGTGGGAATGAATCTATAAATTATATTGTATCGAATGTAGATATAGTGCTAATGATATTGTTATTAAATGTACATTGATCTGTGGGTAGCAATCAGTATATTACAATATATCCCATGTAGATATAGTAACAAGATATTGTTATTAAATGTACATTGATCTGTGGGAATGAATCAGTATATTACGTTATATAAAATGCACATATAGCACTAATGATATTGTTATTATATGTACATTGATCTGTGGGATCGAATCAGTATATTACGTTATATCTAGTGTATATATGGTAACAGTCACATTGGTACTAAATGTAGGTACAAAGATCTGTTGGAATGTATCACTATACGACATTATGTCTAATGGAGATATAGTAATAATGATATTGTTATTAAATGTACATTGATCTGTGGGAATGAGTCAGTATATTACATTATATCGAATGCAGATATAGTACTAATGATATTGTTATTAAATGTACATTGATCTGTTGGAATGTATCTGCATATGACATTACATATCGAATGTGGATATAGTACCAATGATATTGTTATTAAATGTACATTGATCTGTGGGAAGGAATCAGTATATTACATTATATCTAATGTAGATATGGTAATAATGATATTGTCATTAAATGTACATTGATCTGTGCGAATGAATCTGTATATTTCATTATATCGAATGTAGATGTGGTGCTAATGATATTGTTATTATATGTACATTGATCTGTGGGATCGAATCAGTATATTACGTTATATCTAATGTAGATATGGTAACAATCACATTGGTACTAAATGTAGGTACATTGATCTGTTGGAATGTATCTGCATATGACATTACATATCGAATGTAGATATAGTACTAATGATATTGTTGTTAAATGTACATTGATCTGTAGGTAGTAATCAGTATATTACATTATATCTAATGTAGATATGGTGATAATGATATTGTTATTAAATGTACATTACATATCGAATGTAGATACAGTACTACTGATATTGTTATTAAATGTACATTGATCTGTGGGTAGTAATCAGTATATTGCAATATATCTAATGTAGATATGGTAATAATGATTTTGTTGTTAAATGTACATTACATATCTAATGTAAATATAGTAATAATGATATTGTTATTAAATGCACATTGATCTGTGGGAATGAATCAGTATATTACATTGTCTCTAATGTAGATATGGTAATAATGATATTGATACGAAATGTACATTACATATCTAATGTAGATATAGTACTAATGATATTGTTATTATATGTTCATAGATCTGTGGGAATGAATCAGTATATCACATTATATGGAGTGTACAAATAGTGCTAATGATATTGTTGTTAAATGTACATTGATCTGTGGGTAGCAATCAGTATATGACATTATATCTAATGTAGATATAGTAATAATGATATTGTTAATAATGTACATTGATCTGTTGGAATGAATCTATAAATTACATTGTATCGAATGTAGATATAGTGCTCATGATAATGTTATTAGATGTACATTGATCTGTGGGTAGCAATCAGTATATTACATTATGTCCCATGCAGATATAGTAACAAGATATTGTTATTAAATGTACATTGATCTGTGGGAATGAATCAGTATATTACGTTATATCAAATGTACATATAGCACTAGTGATACTGTTATTATATGTACATTGATCTGTGGGAATGAGTCAGTATATTACATTATATCGAATGTAGATATGGTAATAATGATATTGTCATTAAATGTACATTAATCTGTGGGAATGAATCTGTATATTTCATTATATCGAATGTAGATATAGTGGTAATGATATTGTTACTAAATGTACATTGACCTGTGGGTAGCAATCAGTATATTACATTATATCTATTGTAGATATGGTAATAATGACATTGGTACTAAATGTTGGTACATTGATCTGCTGGAATGTATTACTATATGACATTATATCTAATGTAGATATAGTACTAATGATATTGTTATTAAATGAACATTGATCTGTTGGAATGTATTTGCATATGACATTACATATCGAATGTGGATATAGTACCAATGATATTGTTATTAAATGTACATTGACCTGTGGGAATGAATCAGTATATTACGTTATATCAAAAGTACATATAGCACTAATGATATTGTTATTATATGTACATTGATCTGTGGGATCGAATCAGTATATTACGTTATATCTAGTGTAGATATGGTAACAATCACATTGGTACTAAATGTAGGTACATAGATCTGTTGGAATGTATCACTATACGACATTATGTCTAATGTGGATATAGTAATAATGATATTGTTATTAAATGTACATTCATCTGTGGGAATGAATCAGGATATTACATTATATCGAATGTAGATATAGTGCTAATGATATTGTTACTAAATGTACATTGACCTGTGGGTAGCAACCAGTATATTACATTATATCTATTGTAGATATGGCAATAATGACATTGGTACTAAATGTAGGTACATTGATCTGCTGGAATGTATTACTATATGACATTATATCTAATGTAGATATAGTAATAACGATATTGTTATTAAATGTACATTGATCTGTGGGAATGAGTCAGTATATTACATTATATCGAATGTAGATATAGTACTAATGATATTGTTATTAAATGTACATTGATCTGTTGGAATGTATCTGCATATGACATTGCATATCGAATGTGGATCTAGTACCAATGATATTGTTATTAAATGTACATTGATCTGCGGGAAGGTATCAGTATATTACATTATATCTAATGTAGATACGGTAATAATGATATTGTCATTAAATGTACATTGATCTGTGGGAATGAATCTGTATATGGCATTACACCTAATGTAGATATGGTAATAATGATATTGTTATTGAATGTACACTACATATCTAATGTAGATATAGTACCAATGATATTGTTATTACATGTACCTTGATCTGTGGGAATGAATCAGTATATTACATTATATGGAACGTTGATATGGTAATAATGATTTTGTTGTTAAATGTACATTACATATCTAATGTAAATATAGTAATAATGATATTGTTATTAAATGCACATTGATCTGTGGGAATGAATCAGTATATTACATTGTCTCTAATGTAGATATGGTAATAATGATATTGATACGAAATGTACATTACATATCTAATGTAGATATAGTACTAATGATATTGTTATTATATGTACATAGATCTGTGGGTAGCAATCAGTATTTGACATTATATCTAACGTAGATATAGTAATAATGATATTGTTAACAATGTACATTGATCTGTGGGAATGAATCTATAAATTATATTGTATCGAATGTAGATATAGTGCTAATGATATTGTTATTAAATGTACATTGATCTGTGGGTAGCAATCAGTATATTACAATATATCCCATGTAGATATAGTAACAAGATATTGTTATTAAATGTACATTGATCTGTGGGAATGAATCAGTATATTACGTTATATAAAATGCACATATAGCACGAATGATATTGTTATTATATGTACATTGATCTGTGGGATCGAATCAGTATATTACGTTATATCTAGTGTATATATGGTAACAGTCACATTGGTACTAAATGTAGGTACAAAGATCTGTTGGAATGTATCACTATACGACATTATGTCTAATGGAGATATAGTAATAATGATATTGTTATTAAATGTACATTGATCTGTGGGAATGAGTCAGTATATTACATTATATCGAATGCAGATATAGTACTAATGATATTGTTATTAAATGTACATTGATCTGTTGGAATGTATCTGCATATGACATTACATATCGAATGTGGATATAGTACCAATGATATTGTTATTAAATGTACATTGATCTGTGGGAAGGAATCAGTATATTACATTATATCTAATGTAGATATGGTAATAATGATATTGTCATTAAATGTACATTGATCTGTGGGAATGAATCTGTATATTTCATTATATCGAGTGTAGATGTGGTGCTAATGATATTGTTATTATATGTACATTGATCTGTGGGATCGAATCAGTATATTACGTTATATCTAGTGTAGATATGGTAACAATCACATTGGTACTAAATGTAGGTACATAGATCTGTTGGAATGTATCACTTTACGACATTATGTCTAATGTAGATATAGTAATAATGATATTGTTATTAAATGTACATTCATCTGTGGGAATGAATCAGTATATTACATTATATCGAATGTAGATATAGTGCTAATGATATTGTTACTAAATGTGCATTGACCTGTGGGTAGCAATCAGTATATTACATTATATCTATTGTAGATATGGTAATAACGACATTGGTACTAAATGTAGGTACATTGATCTGCTGGAATGTATTACTATATGACATTATATCTAATGTAGATATAGTAATAACGATATTGTTATTAAATGTACATTGATCTGTGGGAATGAGTCAGTATATTACATTATATCGAATGTAGATATAGTACTAATGATATTGTTATTAAATGTACATTGATCTGTTGGAATGTATCTGCATATGATATTACATATCGAATGTGGATATAGTACCAATGATATTGTTATTAAATGTACATTGATCTGCGGGAAGGAATCAGTATATTACATTATGTCGAATGTAGATATAGTGCTAATGATATTGATACTGAATGTACATTGACCTGTGGGTAGCAATCAGTATATTACATTATATCTATTGTAGATATGGTAATAATGACATTGGTACTAAATGTAGGTACATTGATCTGCTGGAATGTATTACTATATGACATTATATCTAATGTAGATATAGTAATAACGATATTGTTATTAAATGTACATTGATCTGTGGGAATGAGTCAGTATATTACATTATATCGAATGTAGATATAGTGCTAATGATATTGTTACTAAATGTACATTGACCTGTTGGTAGCAATCAGTATATTACATTATATCTAGTGTAGATATGGCAATAATGACATCGGTACTAAATGTAGGTACATTGATCTGTTGCAATGTATCAGTATATTACATTATATCTAATGTAGATATGGTGATAATGATATTGTTATTAAATGTACATTACATATCGAATGTAGATACAGTACTACTGATATTGTTATTAAATGTACATTGATCTGTGGGTAGTAATCAGTATATTGCAATATATCTAATGTAGATATGGTAATAATGATTTTGTTGTTAAATGTACATTACATATCTAATGTAAATATAGTAATAATGATATTGTTATTGAATGCACATTGATCTGTGGGAATGAATCAGTATATTACATTGTCTCTAATGTAGATATGGTAATAATGATATTGATACGAAATGTACATTACATATCTAATGTAGATATAGTACTAATGATATTGTTATTATATGTTCATAGATCTGTGGGAATGAATCAGTATATCACATTATATGGAGTGTACAAATAGTGCTAATGATATTGTTATTAAATGTACATTGATCTGTGGGTAGCAATCAGTATATGACATTATATCTAATGTAGATATAGTAATAATGATATTGTTAATAATGTACATTGATCTGTGGGAATGAATCTATAAATTACATTGTATCGAATGTAGATATAGTGCTAATGATATTGTTATTAAATGTACATTGATCTGTGGGTAGCAATCAGTATATTACATTATATCCCATGTAGATACAGTAACAAGATATTGTTATTAAATGTACATTGATCTGTGGGATCGGATCAGTATATTACGTTATATCTAGTGTAGATATGGTAACAGTCACATTGGTACTAAATGTAGGTACATAGATCTGTTGGAATGTATCACTATACGACATTGTGTCTAATGTAGATATAGTAATAATGATATTGTTATTAAATGTACATTGATCTGTGGGAATGAATCAGTATATTACATTATATCTATTGTAGATATGGTAATAATGAAATTGGTACTAAATGCACGTACATTGATCTGTTGGAACGAATAAGTATATTACATTATATCAAATGTAGATATAGTACTAGTGATATTGTTATTATATGTACATTGATCTGTGAGAAGTAACCATTATATTACATTATATCGAAAGTAGATATAGTGCTAATGATATTGTGATTAAATGTACATTGATCTGTGGGAATGAATCAGTATATTACATTATATGAAATGTAGATATACTACTAATGATATTGTTATTAAATGTACAGTGATCTGTGGGATCGAATCATTATATTTCATTATATCTAGTGTAGATATGGTAATAATGACATTGGTACTAAATGTAGGTACACTGATCTGTTGGGATGTATCACTATATGACATTATATCTAATGTAGGTACAGTAATAATGATATTGTTATTGAATGTACATTGATCTGTGGGAAGGGATCAGTATATTTCATTATATCGAATGTAGATACAGTAAGAATGATAATTGTTATTTAATGTACATTGATCTGTGGGACGTAATCACCACATTACATTATACCTAACGTAGATATAGTTATAACGATATTGCTATTATATGTACATTGATCTGTGGGAGGGGATCAGTATATTACATTATATGTAATGTAGATATAGTACTAATGATATTGTTATTACATGTACATCGATCTGTGGGAAGGTATCAGTATATTACATTATATCCAAAGTAGATATAGTATGAATGATAATTGTTACTAAATGTATCTTGATCTGTGGGAATGAATCAGTATACTACCTTACATCCAACGTAGATATGGTAATAATAATATTGTTATTAATTGTACATTACATATCTAATGTAGATATAGTACGAATGATATTGGTATTATATGTACATTGATCTGTGGGAAGGGATCAGTATATTACATTATATCCAATGTACATATAGTAATAATGATATTGTTATTAAATGTACACTGATCTGGGGGACGTAATCACCACATTACATTATACCTAACGTAGATACAGTTATAACGATATTGCTATTATATGTACATTGATCTGTGGGAAGGGATCAGTATATTTCATTATATCGAATGTAGATATAGTGCTAATGATATTGTTATTAAATGAACATTGATCTGTGGGAAGGCATCCGTATATTACATTATATCTAATGTAGATATGGTAAAATTGAAATTGTTTTTAAGACTACATTACATACCTAATGTAGATATAGTACGAACGATGTTGTTATTAAATGTACATTGATCTGTGGGACGGAATCAGTATATTACATTATATGTAATGTGGATGTAGTACTAATGATATTGTTACTATATGTAGGTTGATCTGTAGGAAGGGATCAGTGTATTACATTATATCTAATGTAGATATAGTACTAATGATATTGTTATTATATGTACATTAATCCTTGGAAGGGAATCCGTATATTACGTTGTAACCGATGTAGATATAGTAATAACGATATTGCTATTATATGTACATTGATCTGTGGGAAGGGATCAGTATATTTCATTATATCGAATGTAGATATAGTGCTAATGATATTGTTATTAAATGAACATTGATCTGTGGGAAGGCATCCGTATATTACATTATATCTAATGTAGATATGGTAAAATTGAAATTGTTTTTAAGACTACATTACATACCTAATGTAGATATAGTACGAATGCTGTTGTTATTAAATGTACATTGATCTGTGGGTAGCAATCGGTATATGACATTATATCTAATGTAGATATAGTAATAATGATATTGTTAATAATGTACATTGATCTGTTGGAATGAATCTATAAATTACATTGTATCGAATGTAGATATAGTGCTAATGATAATGTTATTAAATGTACATTGATCTGTGGGTAGCAATCAGTATATTACATTATATCGAATGCAGATATAGTACTAATGATATTGTTATTAAATGTACATTGATCTGTTGGAATGTATTTGCATATGACATTACATATCGAATGTGGATATAGTACCAATGATATTGTTATTAAATGTACATTGACCTGTGGGAATGAATCAGTATATTACGTTATATCAAAAGTACATATAGCACTAATGATATTGTTATTATATGTACATTGATCTGTGGGATCGAATCAGTATATTACGTTATATCTAGTGTAGATATGGTAACAATCACATTGGTACTAAATGTAGGTACATAGATCTGTTGGAATATATCACTATACGACATTATGTCAAATGTAGATATAGTAATAATGATATTATTATTAAATGTACATTCATCTGTGGGAATGAATCAGTATATTACATTATATCGAATGTAGATATAGTGCTAATGATATTGTTACTAAGTGTACATTGACCTGTGGGTAGCAATCAGTATATTACGTTATATCTATTGTAGATATGGTAATAATGACATTGGTACTAAATGCACGTACATTGATCTGTTGGAACGAATAAGTATATTACATTATACCTCATGTAGATATAGTGCTAACGATATTGTTATTAAATGTACATTGATCTGTGGGTAGCAATCAGTATATGACATTATATCTAATGTAGATATAGTAATAATGATATTGTTAATAATGTACATTGATCTGTGGGAATGAATCTATAAATTACATTGTATCGAATGTAGATATAGTGCTAATGATATTGTTATTAAATGTACATTGATCTGTGGGTAGCAATCAGTATATTACATTATATGAAATGTAGATATACTACTAATGATATTGTTATTAAATGTACAGTGATCTGTGGGATCGAATCATTATATTTCATTATATCTAGTGTAGATATGGTAATAATGACATTGGTACTAAATGTAGGTACACTGATCTGTTGGGATGTATCACTATATGACATTATATGTAATGTAGATATAGTACTAATGATATTGTTATTACATGTACATCGATCTGTGGGAAGGTATCAGTATATTACATTATATCCAAAGTAGATATAGTATGAATGATAATTGTTATTAAATGTATCTTGATCTGTGGGAATGAATCAGTATACTACCTTACATCCAACGTAGATATGGTAATAATAATATTGTTATTAATTGTACATTACATATCTAATGTAGATATAGTACGAATGATATTGGTATTATATGTACATTGATCTGTGGGAAGGGATCAGTATATTACATTATATCCAATGTACATATAGTAATAATGATATTGTTATTAAATGTACACTGATCTGGGGGACGTAATCACCACATTACATTATACCTAACGTAGATACAGTTATAACGATATTGCTATTATATGTACATTGATCTGTGGGAAGGAATCAGTATATTTCATTATATCGAATGTAGATATAGTGCTAATGATATTGTTATTAAATGAACATTGATCTGTGGGAAGGCATCCGTATATTACATTATATCTAATGTAGATATGGTAAAATTGAAATTGTTTTTAAGACTACATTACATACCTAATGTAGATATAGTACGAATGATGTTGTTATTAAATGTACATTGATCTGTGGGAATGAATCACTATATTGCATTATATCGAATGTAGATATAGTACCAATGCTATTGTAATTCAATGTAAATTGATCTGGGGGAAGGAATCAGTATATTACATTATGTCCAACGCAGATATATTAATAATGGCATTGTTTGTAAATGTATATTACATATCAAATGTAGATATAGTACTAATAATATTGTTATTAAATGTACATTGATCTGAGGGAATGAATCAGTATATTACGTTATATCAAATGTACATATAGCACTAATGATATTGTTATTATATGTACATTGATCTGTGGGATCGAATCAGTATATTACGTTATATCTAGTGTAGATATGGTAACAATCACATTGGTACTAAATGTAGGTACATAGATCTGTTGGAATGTGTCACTATACGACATTACGTCTATTGTAGATATAGTAATAATGATATTGTTATTAAATGTACATTCATCTGTGGGAATGAATCAGTATATTACATTATATCGAATGTAGATATAGTGCTAATGATATTGTTACTAAATGTACATTGACCTGTGGGTAGCAATCAGTATATTACATTATATCTATTGTAGATATGGTAATAATGACATTGGTACTAAATGTAGGTACATTGATCTGCTGGAATGTATTACTATATGACATTATATCTAATGTAGATATAGTAATAACGATATTGTTATTAAATGTACATTGATCTGTGGGAATGAGTCAGTATATTACATTATATCGAATGTAGATATAGTGCTAATGATATTGTTACTAAATGTACATTGACCTGTTGGTAGCAATCAGTATATTACATTATATCTAGTGTAGATATGGCAATAATGACATCGGTACTAAATGTAGGTACATTGATCTGTTGCAATGTATCAGTATATTACATTATATCTAATGTAGATATGGTGATAATGATATTGATACGAAATGTACATTACAAATCTATTGTAGATATAGTACTAATGATATTGTTATTATATGTTCATAGATCTGTGGGAATGAATCAGTATATCACATTATATGGAATGTACAAATAGTGCTCATGATATTGTTATTAAATGTACATTGATCTGTGGGTAGCAATCAGTATATGACATTATATCTAATGTAGATACAGTAATAATGATATTGTTAATAATGTACATTGATCTGTTGGAATGAATCTATAAATTACATTGTATCGAATGTAGATATAGTGCTAATGATATTGTTATTAAATGTACATTGATCTGTGGGTAGCAATCAGTATATTACAATATATCCCATGTAGATATAGTAACAAGATATTGTTATTAAATGTACATTGATCTGTGGGAATGAATCAGTATATTACGTTATATAAAATGCACATATAGCACTAATGATATTGTTATTATATGTACATTGATCTGTGGGATCGAATCAGTATATTACGTTATATCTAGTGTATATATGGTAACAGTCACATTGGTACTAAATGTAGGTACAAAGATCTGTTGGAATGTATCACTATACGACATTATGTCTAATGTAGATATAGTAATAATGATATTGTTATTAAATGTACATTGATCTGTGGGAATGAGTCAGTATATTACATTATATCGAATGCAGATATAGTACTAATGATATTGTTATTAAATGTACATTGATCTGTTGGAATGTATCTGCATATGACATTACATATCGAATGTGGATATAGTACCAATGATATTGTTATTAAATGTACATTGATCTGTGGGAAGGAATCAGTATATTACATTATATCGAATGTAGATGTGGTGCTAATGAGATTGTTATTATATGTACATTGATCTGTGGGATCGAATCAGTATATTACGTTATATCTAGTGTAGATATGGTAACAATCACATTGGTACTAAATGTAGGTACATTGATCTGTTGGAATGTATCTGCATATGACATTACATATCGAATGTAGATATAGTACTAATGATATTGTTGTTAAATTTACATTGATCTGTAGGTAGTAATCAGTATATTACATTATATCTAATGTAGATATGGTGATAATGATATTGTTATTAAATGTACATTACATATCGAATGTAGATACAGTACTACTGATATTGTTATTAAATGTACATTGATCTGTGGGTAGTAATCAGTATATTGCAATATATCTAATGTAGATATGGTAATAATGATTTTGTTGTTAAATGTACATTACATATCTAATGTAAATATAGTAATAATGATATTGTTATTAAATGCACATTGATCTGTGGGAATGAATCAGTATATTACATTGTCTCTAATGTAGATATGGTAATAATGATATTGATACGAAATGTACATTACATATCTAATGTAGATATAGTACTAATGATATTGTTATTATATGTTCATAGATCTGTGGGAATGAATCAGTATATCACATTATATGGAGTGTACAAATAGTGCTAATGATATTGTTGTTAAATGTACATTGATCTGTGGGTAGCAATCAGTATATGACATTATATCTAATGTAGATATAGTAATAATGATATTGTTAATAATGTACATTGATCTGTTGGAATGAATCTATAAATTACATTGTATCGAATGTAGATATAGTGCTAATGATAATGTTATTAAATGTACATTGATCTGTGGGTAGCAATCAGTATATTACATTATGTCCCATGCAGATATAGTAACAAGATATTGTTATTAAATGTACATTGATCTGTGGGAATGAATCAGTATATTACGTTATATCAAATGTACATATAGCACTAGTGATACTGTTATTATATGTACATTGATCTGTGGGAATGAGTCAGTATATTACATTATATCGAATGTAGATATAGTACTAATGATATTGTTATTAAATGTACATTGATCTGTTGGAATGTATCTGCATATGACATTACATATCGAATGTGGATATAGTACCAATGATATTGTTATTAAATGTACATTGATCTGCGGGAAGGAATCAGTATATTACATTATATCTAATGTAGATATGGTAATAATGATATTGTCATTAAATGTACATTAATCTGTGGGAATGAATCTGTATATTTCATTATATCGAATGTAGATATAGTGGTAATGATATTGTTACTAAATGTACATTGACCTGTGGGTAGCAATCAGTATATTACATTATATCTATTGTAGATATGGTAATAATGACATTGGTACTAAATGTAGGTACATTGATCTGCTGGAATGTATTACTATATGACATTATATCTAATGTAGATATAGTACTAATGATATTGTTATTAAATGTACATTGATCTGTTGGAATGTATTTGCATATGACATTACATATCGAATGTGGATATAGTACCAATGATATTGTTATTAAATGTACATTGACCTGTGGGAATGAATCAGTATATTACGTTATATCAAAAGTACATATAGCACTAATGATATTGTTATTATATGTACATTGATCTGTGGGATCGAATCAGTATATTACGTTATATCTAGTGTAGATATGGTAACAATCACATTGGTACTAAATGTAGGTACATAGATCTCTTGGAATTTATCACTATACGACATTATGTCTAATGTAGATATAGTAATAATGATATTGTTATTGAATGTACATTCATCTGTGGGAATGAATCAGTATATTACATTATATCGAATGTAGATATAGTGCTAATGATATTGTTACTAAATGTACATTGACCTGTGGGTAGCAATCAGTATATTACGTTATATCTATTGTAGATATGGTAATAATGACATTGGTACTAAATGTAGGTACATTGATCCGCTGGAATGTATTACTATATGACATTATATCTAATGTAGATATAGTAATAACGATATTGTTATTAAATGTACATTGATCTGTGGGAATGAGTCAGTATATTACATTATATCGAATGTAGATATAGTACTGATGATATTGTTATTAAATGTACATTGATCTGTTGGAATGTATCTGCATATGACATTACATATCGAATGTGGATATAGTACCAATGATGTTGTTATTAAATGTACATTGATCTGCGGGAAGGAATCAGTATATTACATTATATCTAATGTAGATACGGTAATAATGATATTGTCATTAAATGTACATTGATCTGTGGGAATGAATCTGTATATGGCATTACACCTAATGTAGATATGGTAATAATGATATTGTTATTGAATGTACACTACATATCTAATGTAGATATAGTACCAATGATATTGTTATTACATGTACATTGATCTGTGGGAATGAATCAGTATATTACATTATATGGAACGTTGATATGGTAATAATGATTTTGTTGTTAAATGTACACTACATATCTAATGTAAATATAGTAATAATGATATTGTTATTAAATGCACATTGATCTGTGGGAATGAATCAGTATATTACATTGTCTCTAATGTAGATATGGTAATAATGATATTGATACGAAGTGTACATTACATATCTGATGTAGATATAGTACTAATGATATTGTTATTATATGTACATAGATCTGTGGGAATGTATCAGTATATCACATTATATGGAATGTACAAATAGTGCTAATGATATTGTTATTAAATGTACATTGATCTGTTGGAATGAATCTATAAATTACATTGTATCGAATGTAGATATAGTGCTAATGATAATGTTATTAAATGTACATTGATCTGTGGGTAGCAATCAGTATATTACATTATGTCCCATGCAGATATAGTAACAAGATATTGTTATTAAATGTACATTGATCTGTGGGAATGAATCAGTATATTACGTTATATCAAATGTACATATAGCACTAGTGATACTGTTATTATATGTACATTGATCTGTGGGAATGAGTCAGTATATTACATTATATCGAATGTAGATATAGTACTAATGATATTGTTATTAAATGTACATTGATCTGTTGGAATGTATCTGCATATGACATTACATATCGAATGTGGTTATAGTACCAATGATATTGTTATTAAATGTACATTGATCTGCGGGAAGGAATCAGTATATTACATTATATCTAATGTAGATATGGTAATAATGATATTGTCATTAAATGTACATTAATCTGTGGGAATGAATCTGTATATTTCATTATATCGAATGTAGATATAGTGGTAATGATATTGTTACTAAATGTACATTGACCTGTGGGTAGCAATCAGTATATTACATTATATCTATTGTAGATATGGTAATAATGACATTGGTACTAAATGTAGGTACATTGATCTGCTGGAATGTATTACTATATGACATTATATCTAATGTAGATATAGTACTAATGATATTGTTATTAAATGTACATTGATCTGTTGGAATGTATTTGCATATGACATTACATATCGAATGTGGATATAGTACCAATGATATTGTTATTAAATGTACATTGACCTGTGGGAATGAATCAGTATATTACGTTATATCAAAAGTACATATAGCACTAATGATATTGTTATTATATGTACATTGATCTGTGGGATCGAATCAGTATATTACGTTATATCTAGTGTAGATATGGTAACAATCACATTGGTACTAAATGTAGGTACATAGATCTGTTGGAATGTATCACTATACGACATTATGTCTAATGTGGATATAGTAATAATGATATTGTTATTAAATGTACATTCATCTGTGGGAATGAATCAGGATATTACATTATATCGAATGTAGATATAGTGCTAATGATATTGTTACTAAATGTACATTGACCTGTGGGTAGCATTCAGTATATTACCTTATATCTATTGTAGATATGGCAATAATGGCATTGGTACTAAATGTAGGTACATTGATCTGCTGGAATGTATTACTATATGACATTATATCTAATGTAGATATAGTAATAACGATATTGTTATTAAATGTACATTGATCTGTGGGAATGAGTCAGTATATTACATTATATCGAATGTAGATATAGTACTAATGATATTGTTATTAAATGTACATTGATCTGTTGGAATGTATCTGCATATGACATTACATATCGAATGTGGATATAGTACCAATGATGTTGTTATTAAATGTACATTGATCTGCGGGAAGGAATCAGTATATTACATTATATCTAATGTAGATACGGTAATAATGATATTGTCATTAAATGTACATTGATCTGTGGGAATGAATCTGTATATGGCATTACACCTAATGTAGATATGGTAATAATGATATTGTTATTGAATGTACACTACATATCTAATGTAGATATAGTACCAATGATATTGTTATTACATGTACATTGATCTGTGGGAATGAATCAGTATATTACATTATATGGAACGTTGATATGGTAATAATGATTTTGTTGTTAAATGTACACTACATATCTAATGTAAATATAGTAATAATGATATTGTTATTAAATGCACATTGATCTGTGGGAATGAATCAGTATATTACATTGTCTCTAATGTAGATATGGTAATAATGATATTGATACGAAGTGTACATTACATATCTGATGTAGATATAGTACTAATGATATTGTTATTATATGTACATAGATCTGTGGGAATGTATCAGTATATCACATTATATGGAATGTACAAATAGTGCTAATGATATTGTTATTAAATGTACATTGATCTGTGGGTAGCAATCAGTATATGACATTATATCTAATGTAGATATAGTAATAATGATATTGTTAATAATGTACATTGATCTGTGGGAATGAATCTATAAATTACATTGTATCGAATGTAGATATAGTGCTAATGATATTGTTATTAAATGTACATTGATCTGTGGGTAGCAATCAGTATATTACATTATATGAAATGTAGATATACTACTAATGATATTGTTATTAAATGTACAGTGATCTGTGGGATCGAATCATTATATTTCATTATATCTAGTGTAGATATGGTAATAATGACATTGGTACTAAATGTAGGTACACTGATCTGTTGGGATGTATCACTATATGACATTATATCTAATGTAGGTACAGTAATAATGATATTGTTATTGAATGTACATTGATCTGTGGGAAGGGATCAGTATATTTCATTATATCGAATGTAGATACAGTAAGAATGATAATTGTTATTTAATGTACATTGATCTGTGGGACGTAATCACCACATTACATTATACCTAACGTAGATATAGTTATAACGATATTGCTATTATATGTACATTGATCTGTGGGAGGGGATCAGTATATTACATTATATGTAATGTAGATATAGTACTAATGATATTGTTATTACATGTACATCGATCTGTGGGAAGGTATCAGTATATTACATTATATCCAAAGTAGATATAGTATGAATGATAATTGTTATTAAATGTATCTTGATCTGTGGGAATGAATCAGTATACTACCTTACATCCAACGTAGATATGGTAATAATAATATTGTTATTAATTGTACATTACATATCTAATGTAGATATAGTACGAATGATATTGGTATTATATGTACATTGATCTGTGGGAAGGGATCAGTATATTACATTATATCCAATGTACATATAGTAATAATGATATTGTTATTAAATGTACACTGATCTGGGGGACGTAATCACCACATTACATTATACCTAACGTAGATACAGTTATAACGATATTGCTATTATATGTACATTGATCTGTGGGAAGGGATCAGTATATTTCATTATATCGAATGTAGATATAGTGCTAATGATATTGTTATTAAATGAACATTGATCTGTGGGAAGGCATCCGTATATTACATTATATCTAATGTAGATATGGTAAAATTGCAATTGTTTTTAAGACTACATTACATACCTAATGTAGATATAGTACGAACGATGTTGTTATTAAATGTACATTGATCTGTGGGACGGAATCAGTATATTACATTATATGTAATGTGGATGTAGTACTAATGATATTGTTACTATATGTAGGTTGATCTGTAGGAAGGGATCAGTATATTACATTATATCTAATGTAGATATAGTACTAATGATATTGTTATTATATGTACATTAATCCTTGGAAGGGAATCCGTATATTACGTTGTAACCGATGTAGATATAGTAATAACGATATTGCTATTATATGTACATTGATCTGTGGGAAGGGATCAGTATATTTCATTATATCGAATGTAGATATAGTACGAATGATGTTGTTATTAAATGTACATTGACCTGTGGGAATGAATCAGTATATTACGTTATATCAAAAGTACATATAGCACTAATGATATTGTTATTATATGTACATTGTTCTGTGGGATCGAATCAGTATATTACGTTATATCTAGTGTAGATATGGTAACAATCACATTGGTACTAAATGTAGGTACATAGATCTGTTGGAATGTATCACTATACGACATTATGTCTAATGTGGATATAGTAATAATGATATTGTTATTAAATGTACATTCATCTGTGGGAATGAATCAGTATATTACATTATATCGAATGTAGATATAGTGCTAATGATATTGTTATTAAATGTACATTGATCTGTTGGAATGTATCTGCATATGACATTACATATCGAATGTGGATATAGTACCAATGATATTGTCATTAAATGTACATTGATCGGTGGGAATGAATCTGTATATTTCATTATATCGAATGTAGATGTGGTGCTAATGATATTGTTATTATATGTACATTGATCTGTGGGATCGAATCAGTATATTACGTTATATCTAGTGTAGATATGGTAACAATCACATTGGTACTAAATGTAGGTACATAGATCTCTTGGAATTTATCACTATACGACATTATGTCTAATGTAGATATAGTAATAATGATATTGTTATTGAATGTACATTCATCTGTGGGAATGAATCAGTATATTACATTATATCGAATGTAGATATAGTGCTAATGATATTGTTACTAAATGTACATTGACCTGTGGGTAGCAATCAGTATATTACGTTATATCTATTGTAGATATGGTAATAATGACATTGGTACTAAATGTAGGTACATTGATCCGCTGGAATGTATTACTATATGACATTATATCTAATGTAGATATAGTAATAACGATATTGTTATTAAATGTACATTGATCTGTGGGAATGAGTCAGTATATTACATTATATCGAATGTAGATATAGTACTGATGATATTGTTATTAAATGTACATTGATCTGTTGGAATGTATCTGCATATGACATTACATATCGAATGTGGATATAGTACCAATGATGTTGTTATTAAATGTACATTGATCTGCGGGAAGGAATCAGTATATTACATTATATCTAATGTAGATACGGTAATAATGATATTGTCATTAAATGTACATTGATCTGTGGGAATGAATCTGTATATGGCATTACACCTAATGTAGATATGGTAATAATGATATTGTTATTGAATGTACACTACATATCTAATGTAGATATAGTACCAATGATATTGTTATTACATGTACATTGATCTGTGGGAATGAATCAGTATATTACATTATATGGAACGTTGATATGGTAATAATGATTTTGTTGTTAAATGTACACTACATATCTAATGTAAATATAGTAATAATGATATTGTTATTAAATGCACATTGATCTGTGGGAATGAATCAGTATATTACATTGTCTCTAATGTAGATATGGTAATAATGATATTGATACGAAGTGTACATTACATATCTAATGTAGATATAGTACTAATGATATTGTTATTATATGTACATAGATCTGTGGGAATGTATCAGTATATCACATTATATGGAATGTACAAATAGTGCTAATGATATTGTTATTAAATGTACATTGATCTGTGGGTAGCAATCAGTATATGACATTATATCTAATGTAGATATAGTAATAATGATATTGTTAATAATGTACATTGATCTGTGGGAATGAATCTATAAATTACATTGTATCGAATGTAGATATAGTGCTAATGATATTGTTATTAAATGTACATTGATCTGTGGGTAGCAATCAGTATATTACATTATATGAAATGTAGATATACTACTAATGATATTGTTATTAAATGTACAGTGATCTGTGGGATCGAATCATTATATTTCATTATATCTAGTGTAGATATGGTAATAATGACATTGGTACTAAATGTAGGTACACTGATCTGGTGGGATGTATCACTATATGACATTATATCTAATGTAGGTACAGTAATAATGATATTGTTATTGAATGTACATTGATCTGTGGGAAGGGATCAGTATATTTCATTATATCGAATGTAGATACAGTAAGAATGATAATTGTTATTTAATGTACATTGATCTGTGGGACGTAATCACCACATTACATTATACCTAACGAAGATATAGTTATAACGATATTGCTATTATATGTACATTGATCTGTGGGAGGGGATCAGTATATTACATTATATGTAATGTAGATATAGTACTAATGATATTGTTATTACATGTACATCGATCTGTGGGAAGGTATCAGTATATTACATTATATCCAAAGTAGATATAGTATGAATGATAATTGTTATTAAATGTATCTTGATCTGTGGGAATGAATCAGTATACTACCTTACATCCAACGTAGATATGGTAATAATAATATTGTTATTAATTGTACATTACATATCTAATGTAGATATAGTACGAATGATATTGGTATTATATGTACATTGATCTGTGGGAAGGGATCAGTATATTACATTATATCCAATGTACATATAGTAATAATGATATTGTTATTAAATGTACACTGATCTGGGGGACGTAATCACCACATTACATTATACCTAACGTAGATACAGTTATAACGATATTGCTATTATATGTACATTGATCTGTGGGAAGGGATCAGTATATTTCATTATATCGAATGTAGATATAGTGCTAATGATATTGTTATTAAATGAACATTGATCTGTGGGAAGGCATCCGTATATTACATTATATCTAATGTAGATATGGTAAAATTGCAATTGTTTTTAAGACTACATTACATACCTAATGTAGATATAGTACGAACGATGTTGTTATTAAATGTACATTGATCTGTGGGACGGAATCAGTATATTACATTATATGTAATGTGGATGTAGTACTAATGATATTGTTACTATATGTAGGTTGATCTGTAGGAAGGGATCAGTATATTACATTATATCTAATGTAGATATAGTACTAATGATATTGTTATTATATGTACATTAATCCTTGGAAGGGAATCCGTATATTACGTTGTAACCGATGTAGATATAGTAATAACGATATTGCTATTATATGTACATTGATCTGTGGGAAGGGATCAGTATATTTCATTATATCGAATGTAGATATAGTACGAATGATGTTGTTATTAAATGTACATTGACCTGTGGGAATGAATCAGTATATTACGTTATATCAAAAGTACATATAGCACTAATGATATTGTTATTATATGTACATTGTTCTGTGGGATCGAATCAGTATATTACGTTATATCTAGTGTAGATATGGTAACAATCACATTGGTACTAAATGTAGGTACATAGATCTGTTGGAATGTATCACTATACGACATTATGTCTAATGTGGATATAGTAATAATGATATTGTTATTAAATGTACATTCATCTGTGGGAATGAATCAGTATATTACATTATATCGAATGTAGATATAGTGCTAATGATATTGTTATTAAATGTACATTGATCTGTTGGAATGTATCTGCATATGACATTACATATCGAATGTGGATATAGTACCAATGATATTGTCATTAAATGTACATTGATCGGTGGGAATGAATCTGTATATTTCATTATATCGAATGTAGATGTGGTGCTAATGATATTGTTATTATATGTACATTGATCTGTGGGATCGAATCAGTATATTACGTTATATCTAGTGTAGATATGGTAACAATCACATTGGTACTAAATGTAGGTACATAGATCTCTTGGAATTTATCACTATACGACATTATGTCTAATGTAGATATAGTAATAATGATATTGTTATTGAATGTACATTCATCTGTGGGAATGAATCAGTATATTACATTATATCGAATGTAGATATAGTGCTAATGATATTGTTACTAAATGTACATTGACCTGTGGGTAGCAATCAGTATATTACGTTATATCTATTGTAGATATGGTAATAATGACATTGGTACTAAATGTAGGTACATTGATCCGCTGGAATGTATTACTATATGACATTATATCTAATGTAGATATAGTAATAACGATATTGTTATTACATGTACATTGATCTGTGGGAATGAATCAGTATATTACATTATATGGAACGTTGATATGGTAATAATGATTTTGTTGTTAAATGTACATTACATATCTAATGTAAATATAGTAATAATGATATTGTTATTAAATGCACATTGATCTGTGGGAATGAATCAGTATATTACATTGTCTCTAATGTAGATATGGTAATAATGATATTGATACGAAATGTACATTACATATCTAATGTAGATATAGTACTAATGATATTGTTATTATATGTTCATAGATCTGTGGGAATGAATCAGTATATCACATTATATGGAGTGTACAAATAGTGCTAATGATATTGTTGTTAAATGTACATTGATCTGTGGGTAGCAATCAGTATATGACATTATATCTAATGTAGATATAGTAATAATGATATTGTTAATAATGTACATTGATCTGTTGGAATGAATCTATAAATTACATTGTATCGAATGTAGATATAGTGCTAATGATAATGTTATTAAATGTACATTGATCTGTGGGTAGCAATCAGTATATTACATTATGTCCCATGCAGATATAGTAACAAGATATTGTTATTAAATGTACATTGATCTGTGGGAATGAATCAGTATATTACGTTATATCAAATGTACATATAGCACTAGTGATACTGTTATTATATGTACATTGATCTGTGGGAATGAGTCAGTATATTACATTATATCGAATGTAGATATAGTACTAATGATATTGTTATTAAATGTACATTGATCTGTTGGAATGTATCTGCATATGACATTACATATCGAATGTGGTTATAGTACCAATGATATTGTTATTAAATGTACATTGATCTGCGGGAAGGAATCAGTATATTACATTATATCTAATGTAGATATGGTAATAATGATATTGTCATTAAATGTACATTAATCTGTGGGAATGAATCTGTATATTTCATTATATCGAATGTAGATATAGTGGTAATGATATTGTTACTAAATGTACATTGACCTGTGGGTAGC
This sequence comes from Osmia lignaria lignaria, assembly GCF_051020975.1. Lineage (NCBI taxonomy): Eukaryota > Metazoa > Arthropoda > Insecta > Hymenoptera > Megachilidae > Osmia > Osmia lignaria. Next base: position 3,633,890 of record NC_135035.1, read on the forward strand.
AATCAGTATATTACATTATATCTATTGTAGATATGGTAATAATGACATTGGTACTAAATGTAGGTACATTGATCTGCTGGAATGTATTACTATATGACATTATATCTAATGTAGATATAGTACTAATGATATTGTTATTAAATGTACATTGATCTGTTGGAATGTATTTGCATATGACATTACATATCGAATGTGGATATAGTACCAATGATATTGTTATTAAATGTACATTGACCTGTGGGAATGAATCAGTATATTACGTTATATCAAAAGTACATATAGCACTAATGATATTGTTATTATATGTACATTGATCTGTGGGATCGAATCAGTATATTACGTTATATCTAGTGTAGATATGGTAACAATCACATTGGTACTAAATGTAGGTACATAGATCTGTTGGAATGTATCACTATACGACATTATGTCTAATGTGGATATAGTAATAATGATATTGTTATTAAATGTACATTCATCTGTGGGAATGAATCAGGATATTACATTATATCGAATGTAGATATAGTGCTAATGATATTGTTACTAAATGTACATTGACCTGTGGGTAGCAATCAGTATATTACATTATATCTATTGTAGATATGGCAATAATGACATTGGTACTAAATGTAGGTACATTGATCTGCTGGAATGTATTACTATATGACATTATATCTAATGTAGATATAGTAATAACGATATTGTTATTAAATGTACATTGATCTGTGGGAATGAGTCAGTATATTACATTATATCGAATGTAGATATAGTACTAATGATATTGTTATTAAATGTACATTGATCTGTTGGAATGTATCTGCATATGACATTGCATATCGAATGTGGATCTAGTACCAATGATATTGTTATTAAATGTACATTGATCTGCGGGAAGGTATCAGTATATTACATTATATCTAATGTAGATACGGTAATAATGATATTGTCATTAAATGTACATTGATCTGTGGGAATGAATCTGTATATGGCATTACACCTAATGTAGATATGGTAATAATGATATTGTTATTGAATGTACACTACATATCTAATGTAGATATAGTACCAATGATATTGTTATTACATGTACCTTGATCTGTGGGAATGAATCAGTATATTACATTATATGGAACGTTGATATGGTAATAATGATTTTGTTGTTAAATGTACATTACATATCTAATGTAAATATAGTAATAATGATATTGTTATTAAATGCACATTGATCTGTGGGAATGAATCAGTATATTACATTGTCTCTAATGTAGATATGGTAATAATGATATTGATACGAAATGTACATTACATATCTAATGTAGATATAGTACTAATGATATTGTTATTATATGTACATAGATCTGTGGGTAGCAATCAGTATATGACATTATATCTAACGTAGATATAGTAATAATGATATTGTTAATAATGTACATTGATCTGTGGGAATGAATCTATAAATTATATTGTATCGAATGTAGATATAGTGCTAATGATATTGTTATTAAATGTACATTGATCTGTGGGTAGCAATCAGTATATTACAATATATCCCATGTAGATATAGTAACAAGATATTGTTATTAAATGTACATTGATCTGTGGGAATGAATCAGTATATTACGTTATATAAAATGCACATATAGCACTAATGATATTGTTATTATATGTACATTGATCTGTGGGATCGAATCAGTATATTACGTTATATCTAGTGTATATATGGTAACAGTCACATTGGTACTAAATGTAGGTACAAAGATCTGTTGGAATGTATCACTATACGACATTATGTCTAATGGAGATATAGTAATAATGATATTGTTATTAAATGTACATTGATCTGTGGGAATGAGTCAGTATATTACATTATATCGAATGCAGATATAGTACTAATGATATTGTTATTAAATGTACATTGATCTGTTGGAATGTATCTGCATATGACATTACATATCGAATGTGGATATAGTACCAATGATATTGTTATTAAATGTACATTGATCTGTGGGAAGGAATCAGTATATTACATTATATCGAATGTAGATGTGGTGCTAATGAGATTGTTATTATATGTACATTGATCTGTGGGATCGAATCAGTATATTACGTTATATCTAGTGTAGATATGGTAACAATTACATTGGTACTATATGTAGGTACATAGATCTGTTGGAATGTATCACTATACGACATTATGTCTAATGTAGATATAGTAATAATGATATTGTTATTAAATGTACATTGATCTGTGGGAATGAGTCAGCATATTACATTATATCGAATGATGATATAGTACTAATGATATTGTTATTAAATGTACATTGATCTGTTGGAATGTATTTGCATATGACATTACATATCGAATGTGGATATAGTACCAATGATATTGTTATTAAATGTACATTGACCTGTGGGAATGAATCAGTATATTACGTTATATCAAAAGTACATATAGCACTAATGATATTGTTATT